>NC_051286.1:23317685-23622663 GCF_015220745.1 Sebastes umbrosus | reverse complement strand
GTGGGAGGTTAGGCAGTGTGGCATTAATGCAATTTGCAGGACGTTTTTCACATGATCAGTACGAGTGCCACAGTGCAGAACCCGAGAAGCCACTGAGCATGTGTTTTCACATCTCGAGAACACACTGTGAGTTTTCTCCTTGGCCGCACTTTTATTATGGTCACTGAACCCTCTGCAGGCTTGTGCACAGTGGCTCCAGGAATCACTCAGCTGTGGTATTCATGACCTTCAATTATGTCTCCCGACAACTCCAGGGACCATGTCAGGATGGGGGAACTTCTACTTTGTGGCATAAAGGGTGCCTGCTTCCTCTCTTTTTTTTTCTTCTTTTTACACAGTCTGTGCAAACACACAGAAGTGAGATTGTGTGTGCTTTGGCACGATTCGATATATAGTCCAACTGTGACTTGTCTAACTGTTATAGTCTTCCTTTTTTTCGCCATTTGGGCAACATAAAGAAGCAATCCATTTGGTGGTCATTTGCACGACCGGAGAGGAAGTGATTTTCAAATAAACCTCAGCTGCCACTTAACATGTGGAAGCGATACTTTTTTTTGCCATTTCATGCTTTTTGTCCACCACACATCATCTTTGGTGTTTAAGAACTTCATAATATCTTCAAAAATGATACAGACATTAAACAGTATATAGAGTTATGACTACATAACAACTGAAAAGAGTGAATCTCAAATGAATCATCTGTTCTTTCAGGTTATTACCTTGAGCTCTTGAAGTAAAGGAACATGACATTAAATGGCATAAACAGAATCCTTATGTACATCTCAGCGTGATTCACTGAGTCAACTCATGGCTGTTTAAAAGTACAGCGCTCGGTTCCATCGCCACATCTGAAGCTCCTTTCTCTTTAACTACAGTGAGCAGAATGATTATACAGAACACCTTTCGCTCTTTTTACAACACCAACACTTTGCACTCTTAAAAACCCGCAGGAGTCAGCGTTCTTAGATCTATAGCGCCAGTTAACCAGGAGAGAATTTGCACACACTACTCTTTTAATGTCTCTTTATTGCTAAGCTATAGGGTGCAACAGTTGTGGTGTGAAATGCTACTTAGCGTCTTTATTTTTGCTTTCAAAGTGAATCGCTTTTTTTACAGCTGTGGTAGGGATAATTAAAAGGCTTTGCAAAGAAAGAAAAAAGGGCTTCTGTTTTATGACAAACATTTTCCAGGGACTTCATTTAAAGAGTGAAAAATTTCACACCTAATTACCATTTGATGTTTATTTTTCCACGTGCTCCACATAATGTTTGATGCCTTTGCCTTTAGCCTTGTGTGTCGGTGTGTTTGCATTGCAGGTTGGTTAAAGACGCCCCCTGGGATGAGGTTCCTTTGGCGCACTCTTTGGTCGGGTTCGCCACCGCTTACGACTTCCTGTACGAGTATTTGAACAAGGGCCAACAGGAGCGTTTCCTCCAGGTGATCGGCAACGCGTCCCGCCTGATGTACGAGAAGTCCTACGTCCGAGGCTGGGGGTTCCAGTACCTGCACAACCACCAGCCCACCAACTGTGTGGCTCTGCTCACGGGGAGCCTGGTTTACATGACCCAAGGTTAGTGGACAGTGGACTCATGTCTTTGTAATGTCCATGTGTTTAAAGATGAGAGCCTAAAGATTAGTATGTGGGTCAATATGCAAGATACCTTAACAACCATTGGCTAAGATTGTCATGAATTTTGGTGGAGCTGAAGGGTTAGAAACCTGCCTTGCTCAGCAGTAAGAAGCTTCAACTCAACTAAAGGAATTTTACTGTAGAGGTTTAGTCTCACATGGTCTAAAGGCTGATTCAGAGGATTTACACCCTGCTAAGGATGCAGTTGTGGAGGGATTACTGTAAAACAATCCGTGGGCAACCTCCGGGGTGTGAAAAGTGAAGCCAATTGCGTAAGTGCCTGAAACTTGCAATGTCTGATTGACAGCTACCACAGTGTCCGGTTTTGGGTGTTGCGGTGTGTGTTGGATGTTTTTGTCTTAGCCTAAAAAATGTCTTATTCAGCGTTCGGTTGAACCAAAGAACGTATATTGCGAAGAAGTGAAAGTCAGTTGTTAGTTTCCATTGCAACATCAGTGCCCAGCAGCAGAGCTACGCTTCCACAATTTTGGACTGAAACGACTACCAGACGCCAGTAAAACGTCCGCCTAGAAAGTGCAGTACAAAAGTAAAAACAAAATTATTTCTATTTTATTGTCATATTCTACCAAAATGGCCTGTGTTGAACAATAATACATTATAAATATAATAAGCGTTTTCAGTCTAAAATGGCGACAGCGGCTGGAGTTTCGTCTCTTTGCTTCTATACTCTTTGCTTGTACTTAGCTCCACACTTTCGTGCCCCTTTTGGTTGCAAAAAAACAACAAGGCGACAGCCAAAATGCAGAACTCGAGGCTTCAAAACTATAGTCCACAAACCAATGGGTGACATCCCATTCACTACGTCCATTTCTTATGTACAGTCTATGTAAAAAATATGATTTTTGACATAGAACTCCATCCATCTACTGTACGTACCTCTGAGATACTTTTCTCAGCAGATTTTTACAAATTCATTAGCAGACTCCTTTAGCAGCTCTTTAAAGGGGCTTGGTGACAGATAGGGCAACTTTTTCAGACCATATTAGCTCGTCTCCCTTGAAGAGAGGACATGAAGTCATATTTGCTCACTGTGGCTGAGTGATCAATTTAGAGTCAGTTAAGGTTAGTAGAGCTGCAACTAACAAATATTTTCATTATTGATTAATCTGCCAAAAATTTGCACAACTGATCAGGCAATTGTTTTCTCAAAAAGGCAAATCTTCACATTTAGAAGCTGGAACTTGAAAAAATTACTAAAATGATTCATTGTTTTTCAATATAGTAAACTAAAATAAACAACTTATTTCAACTCTAAAGTTTAGTTTGACTTCATTTAAGTTTGAAAATCCTTTAACCATGTTTGTTAAAATGATGATTGAACGAAGATGTGTGAATAGATTTACAAAAGTGATCCCTTAACTCAAAGTCCACTTACCGTTCTAGCTTTTTATCAAGCTCATCAGCAGGTAGAGTTTGCTCAGTTTGCTTATGCAATGGCTTCCATACTCAGTGACAGCACTCCACCTAAAAGTATACATACATATGGTATAGGTCATGTCCATTTGCATGGTGAGACTTGCCAACCTCAGTTAGCTTATGAGAGAAACGTTTGAGTGGAATGTCCGTGCAGTCAGCCCGAGGTTATCTGCCGTAGCTGCACTTAATCCTTTGTAATTGTTCTCCGGATGAGGGTCTCCTCATAACTCTGCGAAGGTTTGGTCCTCCAGCATTTCCTTTGTGAGACCTGATATGATTATTCAATGCTTTTTAGCCTCAATATCTTATTACACTAAATATGTTGAGTATCAGGCAGCAGATAAATGACACCAGAAGGTAGATGAACTGCACTGCAGCTTGCTTTGCTTCCAGGGATTTGATTTCTGGTACAAAAGATCCAGTCCTGATGTGAACTGAATGACAACTGGCTTACAGAGAACCGTTGTGGCTTTATTTGAGGCTTTTCTTTTTTTTAAGAGGGCAACAACAGGCACAAAGCTCTGTGAACGCTCAAGGAGACTTATAGCCGGACCTCTTTTTTTTGCTTCATTTCATTTTGTGTCGAGCCCAGGAAAAAGTGAGCTCGCTCCAGTTCTCACTCCTAAGTCTGTGTTAACTGTGCTCAGCCACTGCTCTGATCACAACAGGGTTTATTTGTTAAAAGTGTGCTTTACAGCAGACCTCATGTGGAGATGATAGTTTCATAACTAGCAGGGGTGAGAGAATAGCTTCTTAAAAGATTGCTAACACATGATGTATTTGCAATTGTTTAAAAAAAAAAAAGGGCCCTCTCCTTTTAGCCGCTTCATTTGGCAGTCTCGCTCACGTGTCTCGTCCAACACTGTGCAGACTCTGAACTGCATTCCATTATTGTATATGTATCATTCATTTCCTGCCTAAAGGGATGACATTACGTCCAAATATTATTCCGCCGAGATGGCTGTGAATAAATGGAAAGTTTCCAATAAGCACTAGCAGAGAGAGAAGAACAAACTCTGTCTTCTTTATTGCTTATCTGACACGAGCTATAAGCCCAATGCTGACTTTTTGGACTAGTTATTATTAGGGCTGTCAAAATGAATGCAATAAAAACGCGTTCAATTTGTTTTATCGCCATTAATTTCTTTAATGCGGTCGATCTGTCAGAGATTGTAGCGGGCTCAGTTTTAAAGCTAGAGAGAAACTAGAAAAACCTAAGGAATCCATCGGTACCAACAATGTTATACGAGCTTGTTGAGAAGGAGGTTAAATAACGCTCCAAACTTACACTAAATTTTGCGAGGAAAAACTTGAATGGACATTTTCAACGGGGTCCCTTGACCTCTGACCTCAAGATATGTGAATGTAAATGGGTTCTATAGGTACCCACAAGTCTCCCCTTTACAGACATGCCCGCTTTATGATAATCACATGCAGTTTGGGGCAAGTCATAGTCAAGTCAGCACACTGACACACTGACAGCTGTTGTTGCCTGTTGGGCTGCAGTTTGCCAGGTTATGATTTGAGTATATTTTTTATGCTAAATGCAGTACCTGTGAGGGTTTCTGGATGATATTTGTCATTGTTTTGTGTTGTTAATTGATTTCCAATAATAAATATATACATACATTTGCATAAAGCATCATATCTGTCGACTCCCATGTTGATAAGAGTATTAAATACTTGACAAATCTCCCTTTAAGGTACATTTTGAACAGAGAAAAATGTGCGATTAATTTGCGAATAATCACAATTAACTATGGACAATCATGCGATAAATCGCGATTAAATATTTTAATCGATTGACAGCCATTTCCAATAGTTTGAAGTATTGCAACTTTCAAAATGTAGACGTTTACAGTCGCAAGCCATTTTTAACCATTAAGTAGAAGCGTAGCACAAGCAAACACTACATTGCTGCGTTTTATTTTCTCTTGGGAAGAAAAAAGCAAATGAGCTTCAGCTAGCCAGACAGAGAGTGCGATTGTATGTGCATACAGACATAGGGAGGGAACTGAAGCCGTTATCTATGCTCACTTCAAAGCCACCAGACTCCATTGACAAAAACAGTAATTTTACCTCGCAGAACACGGGAGTTGATTGTCTACAGTACCTCTGCATCGATCGGATAGTTTGTTTGTGTTATTGTGTGACATGGGGGTTTTAAAGGGTTACTTCGGATTTCCCAAAGCCACAGCAGTACATTGCTTTGCTCCCGTGCTAGTACTCTTGTCTGTTTCTCCAAACTGAGCGCGTGTCGACCGACATCTACTGTAGGTAATACACTGACTATGGATAAGTACCTCATACAGCCCCGCTTCAAAACAACTTCAATAGCTACATTTTCAACTTTACTTCCTCTTTTACTGCTTTTAATTTGAAGTGAAACTACTATATACTATACTACTACCACATCAAATGAATGCTCCTCCCCCACAATTGAGCTGTCAGACGGTAGGAAACATTGCACTTCATCACTGACTCTGAATATAAAATAGATCAGAAAACAAATTACTTTCTCCCCCCGGTCAGACATTTACAAGATCTTTACAACTGCACTCCATCAACTATGTGTGACTCTCTGATGTGCAGACAGACTGAAGGAGCAGAGAGTAAGTCAAGGAGCGTAGTTGGAAGTAACAAATCCCTTGACCTTTCACATTCCTCTGGACGTAATGTGTGCTGAGGGAGGGATGTGGGTGTCCAGACATGGGAGACAGTCGAGGCCTGTAAGCCCCCAGCCTGACAGCAGCATTATCCCCTCTGTCATTAAGCAAACCAGCCACACTATTAGACTGTGGGAAAACAGAGGGAATTAGAGCTGAACTCAGAGTTACTGTACACTACGTGCATGTGATGCAGTTCGTCTGGTATGTGTTTTCCGTTGGGTTCATGTGATGATTTTTCTTTTTTATTTCTCCTTTTTTTTGTTGACGTCTTCAGTATTACAGTAATTGCTGTGGTGTAATTATACGTTCAGCACTGTGTCATGGTTTTCCTGGGATTTTCTGTTGATGTCTTTGGAGACAGAGTACACGGTTCTTCCTTTTCTTTGTTCATTTACGGTGACTTCATTACTCCCAGCCTGTTTCACTTCTTGTTTTTTTTTATTTTGACATCATTTACTAGCAATCTGCTGATGTTACAGCTGTAAATCTAATTACATCACTGTCTATCCGGCAGAGGGTTTATCCAAGGAAATATCTACTTTACACAGTTCCCAGCAGCTCTGTGTAGCTTTTTAGCCTCTTTTAGCTCAATGTAAAGGACCAGTGTGTAGGATTTAGTGGCTTCTAGTGGTGAGATTGCAACCAACTGAATACTCCTACCGCTCAACCCTCCCTTTCACAAGCATGTCGGAGAACTACGGTGGCTTTCAGGTAACATAGAAACGTGAAAGGCTCTCTCTAGAGCCAGAGTTTGGTTGGATCCATTCTTGGCTACTGTAGAAACATGGCGGACTCCGTGAAGAGGACCTGCTCTAAGGGCTCATTCTGAGCTAACGAAAAAACAACAATTCTCAGTTTCAGGTGAAACACTAATGAAAACATAGTTATGAATACTATAATCAATTTCTGCTAATAGATCCCCCTAGCACAACATTTAGCAAGCTAAAAAGCCCGATATAGAGCGGTGCTGGAATGAGTCCTAAAACAAGGAAATGAGTTGGCAATTTAGCACCTCCGGTTCCCTCGTCTGGATGTCAATGGGGTTTTAGTTTGATGCCTGAAATAAGGTCTGTGGTTAGCATATTTGTCCACTCCCATGTTGATAAGAGTATTAAATACTTGACAAATCTCCCTTTGAGGTACATTATGAACAGATAAAACATGTGTAATTAATTTAATAATTAATTAATCGTGATTAACTATGGACAATCATGCGATTAATGGAGATTCAATATTTTAATCGACTGACAGCCCTAATACAGATATAAATAAATATATGATTTAATTAACTTGAACCAGATTGTTGCAGGTTTCTCAGGTTTCTCTCTCACTGACAAATTGTGTTTATTTTTTTCCCAGAAAGCTGTCCTAAGAAATGAATTTAATATAATGTTTTTACTTTTGAGGAAAGTACTGAAGAGCCTGAGCTGCTCTGAAGTGTGGCCCTGGACTGCAGTGTGAGCGCTGGTGAAGCTCTGTTTGTGTAAATATGGTCTTTGTGCATGCCAAGAGTTCCTGTTTGATGGTAAATACCTGCTCTGTGTAGGCCAGCGGTCCCTGAAGCCCAAACTGAACTCTGTTGGGGACGGCTCCAGTGGGCGGACTCGCCCGGCAGGGCGGGTGCCGGCCGGTTACCGCCGATGGCCCCGGGATTCCTCAATGAACTGAGGCTGGAGTGTTTATGTGGTCGCTGGTTCTCATAGTAGTCTATGTGTGTGATCCAGTGTGTGCGAGAGAGTATACATGGTGTAGTGTGCCATAGTGGTGTCATGCTTTCCATAGCCACAGCTAAATGTTGTGTGTGGAAGGTTACTTTAGGTAACACACTAAGAAGCTGTTTTTCTCCCATTTTGTACAAAACAGTAGAAATCTATTATTGGCCAGGTTTGTTGTATAATACTTGTTTTGACATAAAAACAGTTATAATAATAATAATAATAATAATAATAATAATAGCTTGGATTTATATAGCGCCTTTCATGAAACCCAAGTTCTCTTTTTCAGTTTAAATGTATCCATATAGAAACCGTCTGGTTCCCCTTTGTGCCAAAAATAATAATAATAGTTATTTCTCCTCTCCGGCGGGGTCATTTCTCTGTCTTGATGATACATGGTAAATTGTGCGAACAGGACCAGAAACAATGAAATGTTCTGTCTAAAGATAGCTGAACTTAAAGTGTGCATTTCCCATCTATTTGCTGTTTCTTGTAGCTATAGTACTATTTTAACTCGCCTATTTGCTATGTAAAGATACTAGGGGGGGGAATCACCAGAGGCCCCACGATACGATCTTATCACGATACTTTATTCACGATACGATCTTGATATGCTGAGTATTGTGATCAAATATATTGCGATAAATTGCGATTTATTACCTTTTTTCCAACTGCAAATTATGCAGTTTGTCAACATCTGTTTTATCTAATAAGATACAGTTTTCACTCTGTTCATCTCAGAGTTTTCATTCACATATCTTGAGGTCAGAGGTCAAGGGACCCCTTTTGTTAATGGCCATACCAGTTTGTCCTCACCAACATTCAGACAGAATAGCGGATTGATAAGAGGTTAATAGTTTGTACAATAAAAGATCGACGTCCATGTGTCGATATCAGAATATTGCTACCTCTAAAAGATAGTAATGTCTACCTGAGCAGAGAATGAAGTCTCTCTCCCTCTGTGTGTGTGTTGGAATCAGAGCTTCTCTCTGCTTCGTTCACATTGCCGTGCCGGCCTTTAAGTGCACGTTAGAGCATGTGAGCTTGCCCCACTGGCTTAGAAACAATGGGATGTCTATATGATTTACCACTGGTTAGATAAGTGATTTAAAGATATGAATCTGCTCATACTCTGTCATGTAAATCACACATCACACAACCAAAACACTATGGTATTGTTTTGGAAAATGGATGTCAGCTATGCGAAGTATGCATGATTACAGTATATGGGCAAAAACTAACCAGAAACATACAGAAACGTTGGTGCAACCCTTCGAACAACTGAGGGGACAGGGGACGTCAGACTGTATTTAAACCATCTCAACTCCCTGTGTTCCAGGTTACCTCCAGGAGGCCTACCTGTGGACCAAGCAGGCGCTGTCCATCATGGAGAAGTCCATGGTCCTACTGCAGGACGTGACGGACGGCTCGCTGTACGAAGGCGTGGCGTACGGCACGTACACCACCCGCTCTCTGTTCCAGTACATGTTCCTGGTGCAGCGCCACTTCGCCATCAGCCACTTTGACCACCCCTGGCTCCTGAAACACTTCGCCTTCCTCTACCGGACCATCCTGCCGGGTAACTGTCCCTTACAGCAAGCACGCTGTTTACTTTTTAAGAAGCTGTGAAATTTATGTGATACCATATTCTCTGCCATGGATACATTAAGGCAGCCAAATACAGAGCAGGTCAACAATCCGCGAGTTTACTTAGCTATGAAATGTCTGACACATCCAGTTAGGAGAATGCTCTATCCCCAGAGTTGGATAGATTAGATTAGACGTGTAAATAACCACAGGCTGCCACATCGGAGAGTAACTCCTCTGAGCCGATATGGGGTATGCATGCGTGTAGTTATTAAACTTCCTGGATGCATTTCAAAGCTGAGCTGAGACCCGCAGGGATATGAGGTGTCCTGGAAGTTTCGTCTGAAGGTCAGGGGGAGGGCAGCAGCGGAGGAGGGGCCCCACCAGGTCACGCTCGGACATTTCACAGCCCCCTGCCAACCGGTTTTTGTATTGTGGCTGAGCAGCACCGCTGCACTCAGACAGCACCTCTAATTACATCAGCCAGGAGAGCCTTGGATAGCAGCATGAATGTGCTGAGAGAGGCTGAAGTGTAAGCCTTACTGAAAGGGTTAAAATATCAGTCAAACAGAGCGCTTTGGTAGCAGAACAGTTACAGCGCATGTCCTCTCTCCCCCCTCGTTTCCTATCTGCCTCTTCACTTATAGCTGTCCAATAAAAATGCCCAAAGTGTTAGTTGAAGTGCAAGGCCCTGAATGGAGTTGAAGTGTCAGCTGTATATATTAGTGTACATGAAAAAGTCTAAGCACCAAAAAGAGCTGAAATGCCAGTTTGCAAGTGATAAAAGTAGTAATAAGTGGAAGTGCTGAGAGAAATTTGCTGTCAGCTCAAGTGTCAGTTGAAGTTCAGTGCAGTGTCTCTTTAACTTTGAGCACCAAAAGGAGCTGAAGTGTCAGTTGAAGTCTCAGCACTGAATGGAATTCAAATGCCAGTTGGATGATCGCTCCCCTCTCACTGCCTGTGTGTGTGAGGATGCTCGTGTGTTTCCTTACAGATGACAGGAAGCAAGTGGTAAAAGAGCGGTAGGTAGAGTCAGTTGAAGTGTGGGCAGCACTGAAAGGAGCTGAAATGTCAGTTGCTGTGTAAAGCTGCGTTCACACCAAACGCGAAGCAAACTTTTCTCGCGGCGCGATTACATACAAAGTCAGTACAAAGACGCAAACGCAACTACGCGGAATTAGCTCATTTGCCTATTCGCGCAAGTTGACATTTTTCAACTTTAGCGAGAAATTCGTGTGACGTTGTGTCGCGAAAGCTTATCGGCGTTGAGATTCTTCTGCTGTCGTCACTGAGGTCCTGATGTAGAATCAGAAATGGAGGAGAAACTTATTGTGGCCATTTGCAGGCACCCAGATCTCTATGATAGTACCTCATATTTGTATAGAGACCAGACAAAACTCTGTGTATAAACCACATACCTAGATGACGTAGTGTTAAGTGTTGATGGAGCCAGACCCAGATACGATTGCATTATGACATTTCTGGGACTTCCACAACATGTACAAAGCAGCAACAGTAACTTTGGAGCGTTATTTATCCCCCTTCCGACAAGCTAGTGGTTTTCTAGTTTCATATGTTGCCAGTATCTTCACTCTAGCTTTTAAGACTGATCCCACTACAACCTCTGAAATACACAATAGCAGCCGGCGTATCGTTAAGAGGTTAATAGTTTATATAATAAAAGGTCGATACTTGACGTCCGTCTATCGATAAAATATTGCCACGAAAAATATCAGGATACTATGCTGTATACATTTTTTTCCCCTACACCTAATGTGTAAGCACTTAAAGGAGTTGAAGTAAAGTGTGTGTGTGCTTTCGCTTGTGTGTTTCCATACGAATGGCAGGAAGCAAACGGCAGTAAGAGTGGTACTAACGTAGTTGAAGAGCACTGAAATGTCAGCCGATATGCAAGTTTAAAATGTTAGAGGAAGTGCAAGGGCTTGAAAGAAGTCCTTGACCGTGAAGTCATGGTTCAGTTAAAGGAGTTTGAAGTGTCAGATGAAGTGCAATCGCTGAAAGGAGTTGAAGTGTCAGTTGAATTATAAGCACTGAATGGAAAAGGTCAGTCGTACGGTTGCTGTCCTCTAACTGCGTGTGTCTCTGTATGTTTGTGTGTTTACGTACAGTTGACAGAAAGCAAATGCTGAGACATGTACGGCTAACATCAGAGCTCCGAGACGGCATTGAATGTTAGCAGCACTGTTCATTTTCACTTGGTCTTTTAATAGTCTGATAGCGTAACCTCAGTTCCTGTACTAAATATCCTGAAGGGTGTTTTCATTGTGTCTCCGTGCTCACAGGGACAACACAAAGAGACTTTACTTGACAGAGTGTTTCTGTTGCAATTTTTGTTTTACGATGTTGACAAATGATTGACTGTGATTACATGCTGTAGTTACTATAGCTGGTTTCTAAGAAGCCTCTCGCCACCAGCGTGCGAGGTTTCCCTCACATAATTACACACAACAAAACAGTGTGAACACTTTGGGCTTGGTTTGGGTCACAGCAGAGGGGGCTGACATTCATCCACATTTAGTCTGAAGTGATATTTTCATGCATTGTTGGCACTGCAAACTTCAACATCAGCCAAAACATTTAATTTGGCATGTTTGCCCGTTATTTATGATATGAAATATTTCTGCTTGACACCTCAATGAAAGGCCTCCTCCGCTGAAGTTGTCCTCTGTCTCGTCAGGATTTCAGCGGACCGTAGCCATCGCAGATTCCAACTACAACTGGTTCTACGGGCCGGAGAGCCAGCTGGTCTTCTTGGACCGCTACGTGTTACGTAACGGCAGTGGAAACTGGCTGGCAGATCTGATTCATCAAAACAGGGTGATGGAGGGGCCAGGACAGGCGGGGAAAGGCCAGCGATGGTGTACTCTCCACACAGAGTTCATCTGGTGAGCTGCTCACTTTGCTTTCATAACAGGAAGTATATGACTGCAGTTTTTTTTTCTATTTAGAGCTATTATTATTAAAGGGGAAATCCACCCAAAAAAACACTCACATTTGGGGCTACATTTCTTAATTCTGATGACTTGCCATGGTGGAGATATTTAAATCTAGGGCTGCACCTAGGGCTGTGCGATATGGACAAAATCAAATATCACAATATTTTTGACCACATACCTCAAAGTTGATATTGCAACAATATTGTAAGTTTGACTATTGGTGCTTTCACAAAATATTTACACATCAGTAATGTGGATATAATAACCAAGTGGGTAAAGAGAAATAATAGAAACAGCAAGAACAGTCTGGTAAGTTCAGAAAATGACATAATTTTACTGTAATGCAGCCTTTAAAACCAAGAAAACACAACACTTATTATGATATTACGGTCAATTGTGCTTTATACGGATCTCAATTTCTCAGAGCCCGAGGTGATGTCTTGGAATTTTTCTCTCTGTTTTCTGTCTCTGCTGGTTGCCTGGCAACCTCACAATGACAATAAAGTCCCTGGCCAAGAAACAATTCCAGCGCACAAAGACCTTTACGCACCGGGGCGTTTTTTTTTTTTTGTGCGTCACGTCTATATATTTTTTCTAACCGTTGTTTTTGTCATGAATACTTTCACACAGAACGTAAATGTTACGCGGCGAAAAAGCGTCATATTTCTTTTCCGATACAAGATCGATTTTTCGGAGCTTTTGCTGCGCGTTTAAAGGCATCAACCAATCACGTTGTCCAGAACGGGTTGCGTTGCGTCTATATTCATGACATGGAGGCTCCGTAGTCTGAACCAAGCCGGCAAACTTTATTACTCCTTTCAACCTTGACAAAGGCAGCGCAGACTAGATCCACTCCTTCCCTTCTTCCCTTTCAAAATAAAAGCCCTATAATTTTCACAGGCGAGTATTTTGCATTTTCATGTTGTTTAATCATCACGCCCCCGGTGTGTAAAGGCCTTATCTCCCAGTAAAACCACAAATTGTTGTTTTAACCGCCCGTTGGTATGTGGTTGGTATGTTGTGTTGATCTTGATATGTACTATTGATCTGAACTGTTCCTTGAAAGCAGCAAATGTAAAATTGCATCATGTCATCACAAAATAAGTGTGATGACATGAAACTGATGAGAATCCCCATCAGTGTTTGCTTTTGATTGATGTCCATATTGGTCTTTTTATCTGACATCCGTCCTCTCATGGTGTCCTGCAGGTATGACCCAGGACTGCTTTCCAAGCCTCCGTCTGATTTTGGAACATCCCAGCTCCACCACTTCGAGGACTGGGGCGTGGTGACGTACGGCAGCGCTTTACCCGCAGACACCAACCACACCTTTCTCTCCTTCAAGTCGGGGAAGCTGGGGGGACGCGCCATCTTCGACATCGTCCACAGGAACAAGTACAAAGAGTGGATCAAAGGGTGGCGGAACTTCAACGCCGGCCACGAGCACCCGGATCAGAACACTTTTACTTTTGCGCCCAACGGTGTCCCGTTCATCACGGAGGCGCTGTATGGACCCAAGTACACTTTGTTGAACAACGCCGTGTTGTTCAGCTCCACGGTCTCAGGGAGCTGCTTTAAGCCGTGGGCTGGACAGGTTACGGAAGCCTGCGATTCCAAGTGGTTGAAGTACAAGGTGGGGCTGGCGGCCGACGCACAGGGCAGAGTAGAAGCTGCGATGGAGAGACAGGGAATGGTCTTCATCCGTGGCGAGGGACATTCCGCTTATAATCCGGAGCTGAAGATCAGGAACTTCCAGAGAAACCTGCTCCTTCTTCACCCACAGCTCCTGGTCGTGGTGGACCACATCCACCTGGATCCAGACAGCCCAACCCGGGCTATGAGCGCCTTCTTTCACAACACGGAACTTCCCTTCCAGGGTACGAAGGTGGACGGTGTTCATGGAGCGTTTGTAACACACGGTGAGGATAAATATAAGATGTTCTGGATGGACGACACAGGCTACAGTAACAAAGGAGTGGTAGGTTACTGGAACTACCCTCGAGGGTACCCCTACAATGGCTCCAACTATGTGAACGTCACCATGCCATTGAGGTACCCTCACACCAGGGTGGCCTACATTTTCTATGGACCAGGCGTGGACGTCCAGAGCTTCAGCCTGCGCGGCGATGACCAGAGAGTGGACATCTACCTGGCCACCAAGGATCACACCTACACTATCTACCTGCTGACCGGAGAGGTCACCAGCAAGCCTCTGTTCGCCATGGTGCTGCTGGACCACAAGAAGGTCGTGTTCGAGAAGGCGGCGGCGGGCGCGGAGGACGGCTCGCCCGAGGAAGTAGAGGAGTACGTCAACGTGATGGAGGACAACCTCCAGCACGTCAAGCCCGTCTTCCAGCAGATGGAGAGACACATCCTAGGACGGGTCCTCAACACCGCCAGCTTCCGGAAGACGGCCGAGCGCCTCCTCCAGTTCACCGACAAGAAGAAGACGGAGGAGGTCATCGAGAAGATGTTCGCGATGTCTAAGAAGCAGGGCAAGGGTAAAGGAGGGAAGAAAATTAACCTTGGGGAGAAACTTTCTGAGAGTATGCCTGACATTTTTGCACAGATTGAGGTGAATGAGAAAAGGGTGAGACAGAGGACTTCAAAGCGTACGTATGAGGACAGTCCGGAGGAGGGAGAGGGAGCCTTTGTGGAATACACAGACGGACGCAAAAACAGAAAGGGCGCCTTTGTGAAGGGCCGCAAATTCAAGGAGGTTCACATGGTGGCGACGGCAGGGAGCGAGGGCTTGTCCAACGCCGCCTCCTACATACGACTCTTCCTCCTCCTCAACACTGCCACCTTCTTTCTGCTGCTGGCCGTCTTACTGACTCGCTTCCAGAGAGGCCGCAGTTTGCACACGCAGAGATGTTTCTACACCATCCTCCTCATCGACTGCTTCATCTTACTGTATCTCTACTCCTCCTGCTCTCACTCGCAGTGTTAACGTCAGCTACTCGTCCATCCACATGATCTGTTGTTGTTCATGGTTGAAGTACATGCTGCACCCCACACCTCAGTCTGAGCCAGATCTTATCACACAACTATTAGGGACACTTTTACATCATAAAAAAAAATCTGAGATTTCAATTTTTTTATATTTTTTTTTTATATTTTGAGAAACAAGTAATAAAAAAAAGTTACAATATTTCAGTGATATTATTCTCATAATAATATGGCTTTTATTCTCATAATATTATGACATTTTCCCCAAAAAATTACAACTTAATACTACTATTATGATTTTTACTTCTTAATATAATTTTTTTATTTATTTTTTGTATTTTTGTATTTTTTTTTTAAAATATTTTAATTCTTTAACTCTAAATTTTAAGTTAATTTTCATAATGTTATGAGCTTTGCTCATAACATTTTTTTCTAGAAATTACAACTTTACTCTCCTAATATGATTATATTTCATTTATATAGCCCAAAAACTAAAATTTGCCTAAGGGGGTTTAAGGATAGTAATCTATACATTACAACTCTGTTTCTGTAATATTATGACATTTTCACCACAATATTACGACTTTATACTTCTATTATTATTTTATTTTTTCTTAATATAATTTTATGATTTTTTTTAATTACAAGTTTATTTTCATATTATTCTAATTTTTGCTGTCATAATATTTTTTTTTATAAATTACGACTTTACTCTCCTAATATGATTTTATTTATATAACCCTAAACGTATAGTAATCTATAAATTACAACTTTGTTCTCATAATATTGTGACTTTTTCTATAAATTACAACTTTATTCTCATAATATTCTGACTTTTCCACCAGAACATTATGAGTAATTCTCGAAATCTCAGATTTTTTTTTAACCTGTGGCCCAATACTTTAGATAAGATCTACCTTATGGGTGTTCAGGAAAAGCAACTGATTCCAAATAGGAATTGATGAATTGCCTCGATGAAAGCAGACCACCTCTGATGTAATGAGCTTCTGTGGAGCTTTAGAAGCGAGTTTGTGTAAAGTTCGTACTTTTTGCAGTGTTCAGAGGTCCTGCCCCGTTTCAAAGATCTCAAGGTTAGCCACTATGATACAGTTCGGTCTGCATAGTTCATAGAAATACATTTAAATGTATATATGTGAAAGCAAGATATATTTTTATGGTGTGTTTTTTTTTTTTATACCATTTGTAAATAAAATTACTACATGCATAGGTATGCATTCATTGTGTGTTGTGTCTAGTGAATGTGTGAACTCTAAAATGTGTGTAATGTATAATACTGTGACTAAAAGAGCTTCACGCAGGGCAGCAAACAATGGAGCTCACAGAGGAAGAAGAGATATCAGGCTGTGATACACACACAATACTTCTTAGTAAATACATCCACTGCTAGTTTGGGTCTGCACATTTGTTGACAATAGGACAAATATAGAACATCACCAGCCTTTCCTTCTCTCTGAGGTATTGTTTTATCATGTGTAAACATGCCCTTTCCTTTTTTTTGGTAAACGCTTTAATTGGTATTCACCAGCACAATCACAGTGCTGCATTATAAAAGAATGTGTTGTACCTGTTTTCAGACAAACAGAGTAATTAACTAAGCCCGTATAAGCAGTGATGGATTTACGAACAGTGGAAGCTTTTATTTATTTAATGACGATGCTGAAAGACACATCTGTTGTAAATCTGCAAGTCAACACAGTCTAGACACTCGACTCCTCCTTCACATGCATCAACGAGCTGTCTTATTTAAAGGGGACATATCATGCTCATTTTTAAGTTCATACTTGTATTTTGGGTTTCTACTAGAACATATTTACATGCTTTAACGTTCAAACAAACACATTTATTTTTCTCATCCTGTCTGTCTGAATATACCTGTATTCACCCTCTGTCTGAAACGCTCCGTTTTAGCGCCTGTCTCTTTAGGACCCCCTCCTAGAATAAGCCCAGTTTGCTCTGATTGGCTTGCGAGAAAAATATGGTTCACCTTTGCAAAGGTAGATCTCAAGCTGTGGGTGGTATATTCTAATGAGCTTGCACGTGACATAGGAAGTGGAGCCACATCTGAATGGTTTGTTGAATCACATGTTTTTCTGATCTAGACAGCCCACAAAATATTGTCTGGGTTGTCTTATTTCACAGTTTGTGGGTTGGTAGGAACTCCAGATACCCAAAAAGAAGGATGTGCACAAGCCCTTTAAGTGTTGCTAAATCCACATGCTCCACGCAGTAAATAACGTTGGATAGAAATGATGAACAGTAATCAAAAACACTCCCACACAAAGAGCCAATCGAGGATCAGTACTATATTTTATCATCAATGGAACAAATTCATTTTCACAGCATTCCCTTTTTCTTTCTTTTTATTTGAAAGAAGAAGAATTTGTGTCTGTCACTGATTTGTTTTATTTTTTTGGAAGTGATGGAGTCCAGCTGCTGTGTGCACAGCTCTGGTGTAACTAGAAGCATCATTGGTTGAGAACCTCTGGCCTTTCTGGCCTTTTGTCATCAGCTCCTCTAACTGAGGAGTTGTACTCCAGTCAGTCACTGAGTGAGTGAGGTGAAAAGAATTTCTTTCCATTTCTCCCCTCACAAAAAAAATAAATGCTGTGGGTTGTTTTGTTCTGATTGAGCAGATAATCACTTCCAGATGTGCTTCTCCTTATATAAAGTGACCTCTGCTGTATGGCTTGGTCAAAGCACGTGGGGGGATGGAAGTGAGAAGTGATTTATTTACTTTGTCTCACTAACAAATGAAACCTCGTTGTTCAGTTTGTATTTGAAACCGGCCGGCACTGATGAACAATGAAGCTCACAACTGAGCACAACTTTTCTTTTTTATGAGGTCATTTTGAATGTGTTAGGATATGAAACGCTGCCATCTGCTGGCCTCGTCGTGTACCTGCTCATTTTGTTTTAAACTGTAGACTAGAAATGTGCGCTTTACACTTGCCAGAAGAATCATCTAGTATTACATAGATTATGGGCTCAATGTATTAATTTACATTAGTTCCTCTTAAGGAATTTCCTTTCAAAACCCTGAATGAAAGACATTCAGACAGTGAAACAGCATTGCATTGCTTTCTAGTGACATTGTTACATTATTTTGAAGCCTTTCTCAGTTTATTACGTTTCTAGAATCGCTTAGCTGATTAAAGTAGGTTATTATTAGAGGACAAGTACAGGAATGTTAAATGATCATTGGCAAAATATTTCATACACAGAGATTGTGTTCTGTGTCTCTTACATCCCAGACATATTGATCTAAATATATATGTATATTGATTTGCTTTTTAGCATTTTAATAGCATTTTTTATGCATTTATTCTGCCATGTGCACCAGTTTCCTCTTTTCTTTTTCCCTTTACTTTTGATTTTTTTTTAAGTGATAGATAGATAGATTGATAGATGGACAGATAGATGAGGTTTTTTTAATCTCAAAATGATATCTCTTTTCATATATGTGATTAGTTTCCTTATACTTTTAATTTGAGGACTTGTGACTTGTATTTTTTACTTATTATCTTTTAGTTTTGATTTACTGAGTATTTTTCTTATTATTTTTTCTAACCTTTCCTCTGTTTATTTTCCTCTTTTGTATGGAGGACAGAACCTGCCAAAAATAAATGAATAAATAAATAAATGACTTCATAAATAAATATACCATTAAAAGTAACAAACAATAATATTAAAGATAAATGTAGTCATTAATTAATTAATAAAATGTGACATAAATTGATATTCCTGTTTTAATTTGCTTATTTTTATTTATTTACCTTTGTATTAATTATCTTATTTATAATATTTTTTATGTATTTTTAAATGCATCTGTTTATTTATGTGTTTAAGCATTTATTTATTTAGTCATTATTTATTTTTATTTTTTTTGCTGGTTCTTTTCTCCATATTTTTGTACTTGTTTTAAAAATAAGGAATTGAGAAATAATAGCTGCTTCCAACCACATGGTGTCGCTGCTGAGTTTCTGTGTTCGCTTTTTCCACTGTGAAATGACCCTTCTCGCTCCCCGTCGACAGTTTGAATAAACTTTATTGTCCCTGGCTGTCTCTTCGGTAACGAGTGAAACATGGGTGCTCGGGTTGCGCGTATGTTCAGAAACTTCAACCTGGAGAACCGCGTTCACCGAGAAATCTCCAAAGAGAAGCCGCGAGCAGCGCCGCGACACGACACCGGCCTGCCGCAGCCCTCCTCCTCCACTGACGGTGAGTGTCTCAGTCTGGAAGCTCCTCTAACTTGTGTAACTGTGTCCTCCTGAGTCCTCCGGGGACATGCCGGGTTGATCTCCAGCCTCACACCGACCTGACGTTACCAATTAAGCTCTGCTATGAATGTTCTGGACAGAGCTTCTCTGCTGACCAGCAGGTTGTGTGTTTGTCTCCTTAGCGGAGGCGGTGAACCAGAAGAACGACCCTCTACTGGCCCTCCTGAAGTCCGTCTATGTGGAGTCCACAGACCCGGACCCAGCAGCAGCAGCAGAGGTCAGACCGGGACACGGACCAAGTCCATCTCTGTTAATGGAGATATATCTCATTATGAGACTGTTTATTAGTTGTTGTTATTATTATACATTGTCAGTCATGTGTAGTCTCTTTGCTCAGCACACTGCTCACTGTGTCTGGTCCAGTTTTAACATCTATCAGCTCAGCTTGACATTAACACTAGAGATACATAGAGAACAGCATTCTGACTAGTCATAGTTATTATTTGTTTTAATGCTTTCTTTATTGAGCTCATTTACAAAGGTACAGATCCATAGACAGTTGAACAAGAAAAAAAAAACAAGACAAAACTAAAATAATTACATATACATTTCATAATGCCAGGGTTTGTGTTATACATCAGATTATAATCATTTAATAATTTAAAAGTCTTAATGGCTTTTTTGTTTTTAATATAGGTTATGATGGTGCTATACTGTTTAAATCAGAGGTCAGCAACCTTTACTATCAAAAGAGCCATTTTAGGCAAAAAAAAAAAAAAAAAAAATCTGTCTGGAGCCGCAAAACATTTGAGCATTGTGATGAGGTAACACAGTTTATAGTCTAAGTATATAGTATATAAGTCTAATGCAGTGAGGGCCAAAGAGACAATGTACTACGGAGTATTAGGGCCACATTTAGGGGAAAAACATCTGTAATATTACGAGAAAAAAGTCATATTACGTGAAAAAAAGTCTTAATATTACAACCTTTCCTCGCAATATTACGACTTTTTTCTCGTAATATTATGACTTTATTCTCGTAATATTACGACTTTTTTAGAATAAAGTCATAACTTTACGAGAAAAAAAGACGTTACACTACAAGAATAAAGTCATAATATTACGAGAAAAAAATACCTAATATTACGAGAATAAATTCAAAATATTACGAGAAAAAAGTTGTAATATTACAAGAATAAAGTCATAACTTTATGAGAAAAAAATACGTAATATTACGAGAATAAAGTCATAATATTACGAGAAAAAAGTCATAATATTACATGAATAAAGTCATAACTTTACGTGAAAAAAGACATAATATTACGAGAATAAAGTCATATTACGAGAAAAAAGTCGTAATATTAAAAGAATAAAGTCATAACTTTACGAGAAAAAAAGACGTAATATTACGAGAATAAAGTCATAATATTACGGGAAAAAAGTCATATTACATGTATAAAGTCATAACTTTACGTGAAAAAAAGTCGTAATAAGAGAATAAAGTCATAATATTACGAGAAAAAAGTTGTAATATCACAAGAATAAAGTCATAACTTTACGAGAAAAAAAGACGTAATATTAAGAAAATAAATTCATAAGTTTACGAGAAAAACTTTATGATATTATGACTTTCTTCTCATAATACTACGACTTTTTTTTTCTTGTGGAAAAATTCATTAATAAAATGCAAGAAAGTCGGCGTGGTTCCTGACCATTTTGTCTCATGGTTATGAAAACCAAAAAATAATAAATAACTGTATTATATACAGCATGTTATATCCAATCTTATCTTGACCAAAATATATCATTACATCAAACAAATTTATTTCAACACTCATCTTAAGTTTCTTTTGTAGAAAGTTGGCTCCATCCATCCAGAATATTCTTGTGTGTATATATATATATATACACACACAAGAATATTCTGGATACAGTGAAAGAATAAATGGGAAATATTCTCTTTTTCAAGTCGACAGAAATCCCATTAATAATCAATATCCAGCTTTCTAACTCAAGTTTTACCGGGTAAATTCTATGTAATATCTTGAAAGACACTTCCTTAAGTCGATGCAGTATTTATCGTAAATTTTCCAAACTGTCTCCCACTGTATGTCCTAATATAAGGAAGACCAAAAACATGTAGATGAAGGGACAGAAACAGAACTGTAGTGTGTTCCTGATATGTTTGTTAGACCACTTCTCTTTCACTATATTAGTATATTATGTCAGAGTATGTTTGAACAGCATCACCTCCCACTTGACGTTGCTTCTTCTGATATAATTACAGATATCTGCAATATAATTTTGCTTAGTTAAAACTCTAATTCAAGATATAATCTGTAATTCCATTTTGACCAGGCAGAATGAAAGTTAAAGATATCTCCAAATGAGATCTCTCTAGTTAAAATACATTTCAAGTATTATTTCATCTATAACTTGATTATACATATCTACAATTAAACAACAATTAAACAACAAACTACAATTATGACTATCCCTAACTCCGTTTAGAGATATCTACAACGTCATCTTGACTAGTCATAATTTAATTTTAGATATCTAAAAGGGACGATGTAGATATCTTGAATTGGGAGGAATTTTCTTGAGTTGGAATTCTGACTAGTCAGAAATGAATTGTAGACATCTGAAACTGGAATTACAACTAGTCATAATTCAGTAGTTCATCCGTAATTCAAATTGCAGATATCTGCAACTGAATTCTTGATATCTGTAATGAGAAACCCCATACACAGGAATGCCAAAAGTAGTTTGAATCATATTAGTCAAAATGTAATTACAGATATCTAAAATTAGTTTTTATCATGAATACCATTTTTTTTGGGGCTTCGGTGAGAAGTATTCAAAGGTATTAGAAGCTTCGTGTCAGTGCCGCTGTCGAACTACTGCACACAAACGCTCCTCTACGCATAACAAACAGCGATAAGAGAATTAAAGTAATAATAATTAATGTTGAATATGAATAATGTTGTGGGACTATTCCTTATTTCATGGGCTATTTTGGGATTTATACATTATTATTACATACTTACATGTGAAAGAAATTAAAAATTAAGCTTTTGATTTACTGATTTGGAGGGTCGATTACCAAGGCAACGGTCAAAGCTTCAAAGCATTCAGTCCGCCCTGGAGTTTTGCCAGTCAAAGTAGAATTACAGATATCTTGAATTAGAGTTTTGACTAGGCAGAATGACGTTGCAGACATCCGTAATGAATATCCAGTCTAGGGGGTTTTCACTATTTTCGACTCATTTCCTCCTGCTTAATCTCCTCCCAGGCGTCAAAGGATGTGACCGTGGGTAAATATGCGGAGCGGCGGCCGCTGAAGTACAGTCTACCGGGCAACCCTTACGGCATGGTGGAGCTCACAGATGTTCCCAAAGGCAAGCTGACCATCGCCGAGACGCTGAAGGCCCTGAGCAGCCACCAGCGTCAGCCTGAGACGTGGACGCCGGGAAAGATCGCTCAGGAATATTGTCTGGACCCGAAGGACACGAGAGCTCTTCTAGAGTTCTTCATCCCCTTCCAGGTTCAGATCATACCGCCCAAGACTGAAAAGGCCAAGCAGATAAAGGCCTCTTAGGACTGGATGGACTGGAGGTGAATGGTAGACAATAGACAAATATATGACCTGTATGACTTATTTATGTGCATCAATATATTGCATTAGGAGAGCGAGCTGAAGGGAACTGATGATAAGGCAGAAAAAGGCAGGAAAAGTTCCACATTTTGGGAAATTGGCTCATGAGAGTGAGATGAGAACGAAATGTCATTTCTGTGTGTATGTAACCATGGACATGGTTAGCCAAGCTTAGCATATAGACTGGAAGGAAACAAATAGTTCCTCAAACAAAAGAGATACCATGTTAATTAGTGAGCTTTAAAGGTGTCGGGTTTTTTTTTTTTTTTTTTTTTTTTTTACTTTGGACTGAACCAGGCTAGCTGTTTCCCCCCGCTTCCAGTCTTTATGCTAAGCTAAGCTAACCATGTCCTAACTCCAGCTCTATACTCGTTGTGCTCGTCACAGCTCTCTCCAAGCAATAATGGTGTAAGAGACTGTAGACTATATAGAATGCATATGTGTCCAGCGAAAACAGTATTTTGCACAATATAATACAAACCCATTTATTTCAATATGGTGAGTATAATATTCTTTTGTTTGATGCCGTTAACGTCAGCATACTGTTTATCAGTCTTTTGTTTAAGGAGGGTTGTCAAATCACTGATCCGATCCATTCTAATATTTGGCACGTATGTGAGTGCACGTCTGTGAGCATAAAAAACAGAGCGCCTGACGCTTACAACGCATATAACAGCATCCAGCAGTCCTGCAGTGACGTCTTTCTACAGGCTCACATAGACGATATTGTTACTCCGCTGTGGGCTCCAGTGGCAGATTTCTGAGCGACATTCTGGAAAAAGAAAGAATATAAGGTTGTTAGAGCCTGATTACTTGTACACTATGGACTCCAGTAACTAGTAGGCAAACAGGAACCTGACCCGCCTGATGGGTTTGTTTCACAGAACCATCTGAGACTTGACAGGTGATTGGATGAACCATCTGTCAGTCAAACTCTTGCAGAAGCCAGTCGGGAGAAGAGCGAAAGCATCTTTTTACATCTAGAAAAAGCCTTCAGTGCCGTTCTTTTGCTCTTCTTTCAATGAAGAAATACTCTCCAGTTCTGATGGAACTGATGCTATTCCAGCTTCTACACTAACCTCCTCAGGAGCCGAACCATTGTTGTTTAGAACCAACAGCTGCCTCTCTGTATCATCACACACACCTAAACCACGCCAGTAGCTACGATTCTATTATTTGGCCCCCCTGACAGAAGCTGAAAATGTCACTTTCGTAGTTTACATCAGACTTTTTACACGATTAGTCGCAAAACTACCAAAGAAAAACAGTGTTACAAGTAAGAAATTGAAGCACAGAAAAGTGTTCACAGCAGACATTTGACTTGTCATAGCAGGAAAAGCACAGGTGTTAAAATAACATTAACGATGGCTGAGGTGTTTTAAAGTGTCCCAGTAAGCCGTGACAGCAAACCAGCGTGAACAATAAAAGGACGCTGAAACTGAAGCAGCATCATTCATTATATTATTTACACCTGTTGCTTTTCCTGCCGTCATGTGTGTCAACATGTTCCTAACATCCTGTTTATGTTTCAGTAAAAAAAAATGGGTAATACATCTTCAAGTGATTTTGTTAACTGTGATATCAAAGGTTAATATCAGCCTTGGAAATCCATTGGGTGGTAAAAATGAATTTGTTTTTAACCTTAATTTCTGTAGAACAAATGTAAAGTGTTTTAAAGCTGAGCCTATTTTTGATGAAATCTGTCAAAATGAGAGTCCATGGCTCATACAGTATTCCTCCAGTGTTCCAGCTGAAAGGTGATCTCACAGGGAAACACACACACAGCTTTCATCAAAGAGTTTATGATGATTCATGTTTTTACTTTGAATTTAAACATCATTTTCTTTCAACTATTTGGGAGCCAAACAGCTGACAGAAAGAGAACCGTATCAGTGGAGTCGTGTTGTTTCACTGGCTGGTGATGTGCTGTTTTAATGCCAGTAATGTGGCAGTTGGGGGAATGGATTTATTAATATGGTTTCTAGTAGCAACCAGCGCTGGAATATAGCCAGAGCTACTAATGAAGTTAATGTGTCTCAACAGCTGTGAAGTATACCTGTGGAAGAATGAACTTGGAACCAGCATCAATCTGCTGCAAATACGCACACTTTTTTGGAAATAAAATATTCTTTGTTATTTATGTTATTTGATGTTTCATCCTTGTGAATTAGACATATGTTTCAATCTTCACTCATTGGAGTCAACCAAGTGCCACTTATGTCTGCTCTGTAACCATCAGTGTTGTGTTGAAATCCTATTAAAACCACACAGCAAATGAAATGTTGATAACACAGAGCTGACTTTTGCAATAACAGGCTCCATTTGTCATCTTTTGCCACCCACAACACACACACACACACACACACACACCCGCACGTGCCCAAAAGAAGCACATCCTCCAGATTAGACCACGCCCATCTGGAGAGTTCGTCGTTTCTATTGGACGACGCTGGAAAAGGGGGCTTATAGCACGAGAAAGTCTGCTTGTGCTCGTGAGACTGGCTTCAGTGGGTGTCAGTTATCACTGAATACAGAGCTGAGTCGAGTTAACGAGCGAGAGCACGAATACTGCCGGAAGCTCCGCTGTTTGCCTTCAAAATAAGAGTCGCTGTACATAAAGAAAAGCTTGTCAAGAGAACTAAATTAATATCAATGTGCTGAGTGGACTCATGGCAGTTAATACAAAAAAAAAGCTGCTGCTAGGCTATATATATACGTACATGTATATATATATATGTTTATATATATATATATGTACGTATATATATGTATGTATATATATACATATGTCATGCAACTGACATAACCCACACATATAATTTAACAGTTGTATTACATTTTCTATACTTCTATACTTAGAAATATATGTCCCTATTGTTTAAAGCCTTCTCTACACTACCAAGCATGTCATTCTTGGTAGAATATTCTTGAGAATATTAAACATTCAATTCAATTGTTGTTGTTGTTTTTTTGCATAAAAACAATCATTTAAAATGATGTATATATATATTTAATCTAGAGATATCACAATAAGCCGGCAAAAGTCCAACACAAAAGTGTGTATGATGTAGAATGTAAATTTGTACCTGTGGCATATACGAAAAGATAACAACTAGTCAATATGATTAAGATAAATATATAAGTAATTCATTTGTATTTTGATTAAGATACATTATAAGTAATGAATTGGTATTCTTTATTGATAATATTTTTTTTTTTCAATATCAGTCATTCATTTATATTTTTGTATGTCAGAGATAAAAGGAATTATATTTAGACAAGTTTAGGAAAATGAATTAGAGTATATGTTTAGCTCAATAAGGAAGCTGGTTAATTATCAATGAATGACTTCTGGAGAAGGGTTGGGATTAAATAAAGTTGTACTTTTTCTCACTCCTTTTCAAATATGTAAACCAAGGCATCAAGTGTTTGACAATTTCTTTTGCTTATGCTTTTCATTGTATGTAAATATTTCTTTTTTTTTCTGGCTGTCCACTTGTTTGAATGATTATGCTCTTTTTTTTTTTACATGTTCAAAATACATTTTGAAATGAAATTAAAGCCCCAATTTCCAGTAATATTGCCGAGGATATGACTGAATCCTCCTCAGTAGCTGATGTCATAATAATAATAATAATAATAATAATAATAATAATAATAAATTGGACTTACATAGCGCCTTTCAGAAATCCACGCTTTACAAAGGGGGCACACAAAATCATACTAATAAATAACACAGAGGAGAAACTATAGCTAGGTAATTGAAATGAGTGATGTGTAGGAAGAGTCAGCCGAGATCATAGGCCTTGATGAACAGGTGGTGCTTGAGGTGTTTTTTGAAAGTGTCCAGGGATGAAGCATTTCTGATTTCAGGAGGGAGAATTTATTCATATTTCTTCCACTTGAAATCAGGAGTCTATTATTAAAAAAAATGTACATTTAACCCAAGGAGCTAACGCCTCCTTATTGTGAAGGTCCAGACAGGAAATGCTGCGTGTTTCCGCTCGGTGTCTTCCCCCAGGCAGCAGCCTGTAGTGTGTAACAGTGTGGTGTTAATCCGCTCTCCGTACAGTAGAAGATAGGCTGATAGATCCGGTGCTGGAGGAGGAGCCGCGCACATCTCACATCTGTATGAAGGAACAGGATGAAAAAGAAGCTTCACATTTAAACTCACAGTTTAAAAAACGTGTAGGATCAGTTGCGGTGTACCTCGATCGTGATCCGTCTGGAAACAAAGCGAGAGCAACAAACCGAATGCGGATCTGACTTTTATCTACTATGACTTCAGCTGTGTTGGCATCACCCCGGCGGTCGCACTGTTGATTAAAATCAGCATCAGTGGCCTACTTGTTCGGCAGGAGAACTGTTGTTTGTTTGGAGGACCACAGCCGGAGAGGAGAAGGACTAGAGCCGGGAGGAGAGAGACGTTTGGGCGGTTTGAGATGCTCCACTCGGAGGACTAACTGAGCTTGTAGCACTTCACCGCTCTGGAGCTTACCAACATGGGGGAATGAAACAGGTAACATCAGCCGAATTAACCGTTTGATCCCAACCAGGGTCTCTCAGCAACACAATGATCATATTATCCATCATATATATGTCGGCTAAATCCCGAAACGAAGCTGTAAATGCAGGCTGTGTGTGTGTTTCCAAAACACCCACAACAGCTGCTGCTGCTGCTGCTGCTGTCGTCCATGGAGACGGAACTCTCCGTGGACGCTCCATGAATCACTGTTGGTCGTCTCTCAACCATTTTGGTGATGGCACAGTGTTGTCTGTGTACAGATACAGAATAAGCTGTTATACTGTCAGAGTATAAAGGGCGAGCATCAGTGAGCTGCTGGGATTGGCCTCCATTGCTTTTTTTATTGGAGGTCGATGAAGAAGTGAAAGGCTGGTTCTGAATGAGCTGTGATTCTTTGATTTTTACAGCATTTGAGTCCATTTTCAGACACCTGATCTCCTCTCATAGATTCAACATCAGTTTGTGGAAAATGCTCCAATGTGATTAGAATTCATCCTGAATCTCTCCTCCAGGGAGACACCTCCATCATGTGTCTAACAAATGGGCCCTTGCCAGCTTGTTAGACTGATCCAGCAGTCTCTGCACTGATTTAGAGGCTATGTATAACAACACATACTGAACTTAATAGTGAAAGTGAACAAAAACAATTATCTACAAGGAGAATGAAATGTACACCAATATTCATTAGGGCTGTGTATTGACAAGAATCTGGCGATACGATATGTATCACGATACAGGGGTTACGATTCAATATATTGCGATATGGTAAGTAAGGTGATATATTGCGATTTTTTTTTTTTTAATAAAAATCAAATTTTAGAAAAACTGTCAGTATAAAGAACACAACGCCATATGCATAAAATCAGAGTAAAAAAAAGTAGATTTTTTTATGCACTACTTTGAGAGGACACATACACTGAGAGGCGCATATCTTACGCAAATTAAATAAAGTTTTGACTGGAGAATTGATACAGTATCACAAAACCAAAAAATGTTTTTTCGCTATTTTTGTACACCCCTACTATTCATCCTTTTAATCCTTACACCATAAAGGTCTTATTTTTATTTTTTGTGAAATTTAATCACTACTGAATACTAAATGTTGAAGTTTGAATGCCACTGAGTTTATGTCATTGAAACGTTTTACTTTGAAAACCGTCTTTCTTAATGTATGTGGTTTGAATTCCCCTCTTTGAATTGTAAGTTTTGCAATTTCAAAAACATGATCTGAAGTAGATCTGAAAAGGGTCCTCAAATTCAATACTTCACAATTTGAGTATATAGTATTGAAATAAAATGTATCATGTGGCTCAAATTAATCAGGTGATTTTGGATCTAAAAAGTCACGTTAGGTGGAGAAATCAATTGATTTTGGATTTATTCAATTTTGACAACAAAATTCAAGATAAAAAAAAATCAAATATTCCAATGCTATAAATTCAGTAGTAGTTGTGGTTAGGGCTGTCATTTTTTCACAAAAATGACTTTGAGACACGTGTTAAACTAGATTGTAGAGTTAACGTTGTGTTCACGTGTTCGCCGGCCTCACCTGAGTGCAAAGCTAACATTACTTTAAGACAACATGTTGAGAGAACAGTGCAGTGGGTTAGAAAGACATTTTACCAACTCCTCTCACTCGATAAACAACCCTCTCAAACAAACGAACCATTATTAGAATATAACTTTTTTTTTAGGAAATTCTATTCATTACGGCATTTCTTTGCTGCCGTTCTCAATCCATGCTTGTAAACGTGTAATGGCAGATTTAATCTTTAGTGTATTCAACTTTACAAATGCCTTCTTTTCCACGATATGATAGAATCTGCTGTAACTATTGATCTCCATCAACTTATATTGGTAAATATGCAGAAATAGTGTAATTTATTAGGGCTGGGATGATTCACCTATCTCCCGATTGATACTATCACGATACTTGGGTGCCGATTTGATAAGTATTGTGATTCATTATTATGATTTATTGCGATTTTTGTTAACTTTTTTTAACAGTAGACCATGGGAAAAAATTTAATCATACACTTCTAGGGACTTTTACATAGAAAATCTCTAAATTAATACTGTAAAAAATTTTGATTTTCAGCATGTATGTAGTCAGAGATGTCCTGAAGTCAAATATATCAGTCATTGTCAGGAGTTATAAATTTTTTCCAACAACCCAAAGACATTTCCCCTCACAAATTAGTGGTATTTTCTATTTAATTTATAAGGGACATGTAACATTTTATACTACTGGTGAATATAATCCAATCAATCTGATTTCCATGTATGTATTTTGTATTTACAGTTCCCTTTATTAACACCTTATTTTGAAAACCAGACGTAGTCACACGTGTATACTTCCTTTAACTTCTCCAAGGTGGTCTCTAGCTCTCCCGTCAGCTCCGTTCTCTTTATACCGTTTGAATGTATTTAACATAAATGTCAGTATATGGGTGCTCTACAGTTGTAGCGTCGGCCCATTTGACCACGGAGATGAGGATGACGGCCGGCTCCACCGCACGTTACCGCGATACGATAACGTTTCCTGTCCGTGACAGAGTTAGCATGCAGCTTTAGCTGTGATGTCTAGCTCTGCTTTTCCTGTCAATGTGTGAAACCCAAAGTGTTTCCATACTTTACTGGATGTGTAGTGTTTACCACGCTGGATTTAAAATGTGAGGGTGCAGGTCATATCCACGCAGACCCTCCGCCGTTTTCTACATTTTGGCTCGCTTCTGTTTGTTTTGGTTGAAGGATACCGAACGGATATGACGTCATGTTACTCAGCCTACAACAATAAAAGCAGTAACTTCTTTTTACCTCCACAAATGAAGTAAATATATCGATTCTGGTGATAAAAAAAATCATTTTGAAATAGTTAAAAAAAAAAAAAAGAATTGCAATACATAGGTGACTTGATTTTTTTTTTTTTTTTTTTTTTTTTCACCCCTATCAGTTAGTGAGACAGACAACATTTCTCTCCCAGACACATCATCATTGTTTAACAATGCCACCTGAAATAAATAAGGTACAGTCTGACAGGTTGACATAAATCTAATTATGGATTTACTCGGCAGGTTTCCAGCACACCTTTTGTCTCCTGATTATACTTCCTATAACAACTCAAGGTAACAAGATGTGTCTGAAAAGCTCTCAGCTTATTCTCTCCACAATTCTCCGTTGCATAATTGCGTTGCCACATCCAGTATTTGAACAATTCTCCGTCTTTTTGAATGCCGAGTACCCGATCATCCATTTTCACTGCAGGTTTGCTTGATTGCTTGGAGGGCTGAAGTGGCTATTTTAACATTTTTAGGTCACTCCACCCCTAAAGGAAGGGGAAGGAGACGTGGGTATTACCTTCCCTGCTGCACAGTGTGTTCAGTATTGTGATCCACACGGAACATGTCCTTTAGAAAATAGCCTGTGTGTATGGATGTGAGGTGAATGGAGCAGGAAGTAGGCCAAGATTAAACCAGTTCCTTATTTGCCCTCATACAGCAGGTCTTCATTGTGATGAAGCAGTGGGTAATTGCAGCAGATAATACCGTCGTCATCGGCGTACGAATAAAGCAAAGTCTTCCCAGCTCGGCTGCTGCCAGGCCGGCCTGTTTATCTCCTTTACTGCAGCCTCTTTCTCTCTCTTGACTGTCTTGGTGACAGGAGATAAGGCTATCTGTTGAATGGCTACATATCCAGGTATCAGACAGCACCCAACCTGTGTGTGTTAACATGGCTGCATAACAGGCTGACAATGCACTGTTCTCACATTAATTGCCTATAATTGTATTTGGTGGGATTTTGTACGCCCACGCAGGTCTACAAATTAATTGAAAAACTTCATTTATGTGCAAATGAATCATTTTAAGTACTCTTTCTACAGCACATTTTCTTATTTGGCGTCGGCTGCTTAGCCCGTTGTAAATGATGCCAGGCGGTCTGAAATAACAGTGTCCAATGTTTATACAAGTGATAAGGGTTTTTATTGCAGTATTTGACTTGTCCCCAGTTGAACACTGGCTGTTGGTTACTGGCAACAGTTAAGAAAAGCACTTAAACAGGGTTTCTTATCACATCTCAGGCAAACAGAGGAGATGTTTTATTTCTTTTTTTTTTTTAGGCAAATGTTCTCCAGGTTGCATTTTCATTTAATATTTTGGGCTATTTTCTTTTTTTTCTGAGATGAAATAAGAAGATTAATAGAGCTATCGTATCTGTGTGTGAAGTGCCGAGCTGCTGTCAGTCAGGACGGGGTTAGCCTAGCTTGGCATAAAGACTCAGTCAATACTTTATTTCATTTGCAAAGGTATGTGTCCTCTCAAAGTAGTGCTGTGATGTAACAGAGACTGTGATGAATGCAATCGCAAATCCCGCTGTTCTGATTACATAAAAAAGTAAACTTTTTTACTCAAATTTTATGTATATGGTGGTGTGTTCTTATCCGTTATCCAAAAATTAGATTAAAAAAAAATCGCGATATATCGCCTTGCTTACAGTATCACAATATATTAAACCGTAACCCCTGTATCGTGATACGTATCGTATTGCCAGATTCTTGCCAATACACAGCCCTACTAATTAACATGTTGTATCTTGTTTTTTTAGTTCGTACACAAACCGAAATGTAAAAACTACCATTTGTATGTAAAGTAACTATTTCTTGATGAGCAGTGTATTCATCCGCCCAGCACTACTTTGTAGCGTCTCTGGCGACTGTTGTTTTTTCCACATACAGTCAGTGGTACAAACCTGGCAACCTCACTGTGATGACAAGACTCTGAGAAGAGAGAAGGAATTGTGATTCTTACCTTTATCTTCTTCATGTTCACAGATGAAACAAATGAGTTACAAAGCTTTGCTTGAAGGGGATGTATAATGAGTAACTCCCTTTCTCAGGGCTTGTGCACATCCATCTGGGTATCTGGAGTTCCCACCAACCCACAAACTGTGAAATAAGACAACCCAGTCAGTTTTTTGTGGGCTGTCTAGATCAGAAAACATGTGATTCAACAAGCCATTCAGATGTGGCTCCCCTTCCTGTGTCACATGCAGGCTCATTTAGAAGCAAAGAGACTAAACTCTTTTTTTAACAACGGCCGCTGCCACCATTTTGGACTATCATATTTATAATATTTTATTGTTCAACACAGGACATTTTCGGTAGAATATGACAATAGAATAGAAATAACTTTGTTTTACTTTTGTACGACACTTTTTAGGCGGTTTAGATTTTACTGGTGTCCGGTAGTCGCTTTCAGTCCAAAATGGCGGAAGCGTAGCTTTGCTGCTGGGCGCTGATATTGCCATGGAAACAACGAATTGACTTTCACTTCTTGGCAATATACATTCTTTGCCCCACAGCTTGGGAACTACCTTTGCAAAGGTTTCACCATATTTTTCTCGCAAGCCAATCAGAGCAGACTGGGCTTTTTCTTAGGAGGGGGGGTCTTAAAGAGACAGGCGCGAAAACGGAGCGTTTCAGACAGAGGGTGAATACAGGTATATTTAGACAGACAGGATGAGAAAAATAATGTATTTGTTTGAACATTAAAGCATATAAACATGTTCTAGTAGAAACCCAAAATACACGTATGAACCTGGAAAAGCACATGATATATCCCCTTTAATACACAGACGTAAGAATGATCATTTCATCTCTTTCACTTTCAAAGTGAATAAGTGTGTTTCTCAATTTTTACAATTTGGGATTAACTTGCTTTTAAGGTCATCAAACTCAGCCTACACACATTTTCTAATGTACTAAGTTGTAGAGAAGTCTACAGAAACAAAGGGAAGACTTTTGTGTTCAAGTTCCACGGTTCGTTTTATCTTTAATCATGACATTGTAATTGAATCCGTCATGCTTTGATACGTGCAAAATTGGAAGTTGGAACAAATCGTGATTAGCTTCTGATGAAGGAAGGGGATACGACCTGCATATAAATCAGTTGGAAATGGCTGCAAAGCAAATTCAAATACTTGAAACGCTATATTTAGCATTCAAACACTGCTTTTAGTGTCAGTAGTACTAATAATTAGTCTCATTCTGGTAGACTCTGCAGGTTTGAGAGAGAGGTGGCAGTGTGAATTAATGCATGAATGGATTACAGGCTCACTGTCATTAGAACTCCCAAGTGGGATTGTGGATGGAAATGATGCTGGTGTAATCTGGTTTCACTTTTGATTTTCCTCGTCATTCACTACATTTTTTGTGTTTTATCTTCAGGGTCTCGCAGCCATGAAGACGCTGCCATGTCGGGTGGAGCCGGGAATACCTGCACCCGTTGCATCGTGTTCAGCGTGAGCTCACAAACAACGATGCCGCTTCACCCTGGGGAAGAATGGTTCACTCCGCTACTGCCCCGCTTCCAGAGGCGGGGGACACTAACGCCACTCTCTGCTGTCTCGTTACGGGGCTGCTGAACTTTTCCTCCACGAGGCCGTCGATGGAGAACATCTCCATGGGCTCCCGGTCGCCCCCGGAGCCGGGCACGCCGACGACGACGGCGGAGTCCCCGGAGAGCCAGCGAGGCGTCGGCCTGCCCCTGCAGGTCTTCTTCTGCTTCGTCATGGTCGCCATCCTGCTCTTTGCTCTGCTGGGCAACGTGGTGGTGTGCCTGATGGTGTACCAGAGGTCCGCCATGCGCTCGGCCATCAACATCCTCCTGGCGAGCCTGGCGTTTGCCGACATGATGCTGGCCATCCTGAACATGCCCTTCGCTCTGGTCACCGTGGTGACCACCCAGTGGATTTTCGGAGACGTGTTCTGCAGAGTGTCGGCAATGCTCTTTTGGTTCTTCGTGATGGAGGGCGTGGCTATACTGCTTATAATAAGCATAGACCGTTTTCTTATTATTGTCCAGAAGCAAGATAAGCTGAGTCCACAGAGAGCTAAAGTGCTCATCGTGGTCACATGGGGATTGTCTTTCATTTTCTCCTTCCCACTGGCTGTCGGTTCCCCTCCCCTACAGATCCCCCCCAGGGCTCCCCAGTGTGTATTCGGCTACAGCGTCGATCCCGGTTACCACACCTACGTGTTGATACTACTGCTAGTCTTCTTCTTTCTACCTTTCATGGTCATGCTGTACACATTCATGGGGATCCTGAACACCATCCGCCACAACGCCATCCGCATCCACAGCCACCCGGACAGCATCTGTCTGAGCCAGGCCAGCAAACTGGGCCTGCTGAGCCTCCAGAGGCCCTTCCAAATGAACATAGACATGAGCTTCAAGACCCGTGCCTTCACCACCATCCTCATCCTCTTCTCCGTGTTTACAGTGTGCTGGGCGCCGTTCACCGCCTACAGTCTGGTAGCTACATTCAGCGACGGTTTCTACCACAAAGACAGCTTTTTTCAAGTCAGCACGTGGGTCCTGTGGTTGTGCTACCTCAAGTCGGCCCTCAACCCCCTCATCTACTACTGGCGGATCAAGAAGTTCCGCGACGCCTGCCTCGACCTGATGCCCAAGTACTTCAAGTTTCTTCCTCAGCTGCCGGGCAACACGAAGAGGCGCATCCAGCCGAGCGCGGTGTACGTGTGCGGAGAGCATCGCTCCGTGGTGTAAAAGGAAAAATGATTCCACCCTCGGAACACTTCAACACTGTTAAAAACACATCGTTACATAAGGTACCTTGCAGTTCTGGGGCTTGTTTTGTTGTTTGGTGGTATACTTCTCCTGGCGTGTGTTCAGAACCAAAACAGCGCTGCATTAAAAACAAGGCAAGGGGCTGCGTTGGTGGGGGGCCTGTTGCTACGGTTACCGGTGGGAATATGAAATACAATCGAGGAAGTCCAATATAGGTGCATTTTAAGGCTTATCAGATACCAAAACACCTGTGCACCATGGTTTATAATATTATTTGATTTTAATAACTGGAATAGGGCTGGGTATTGTTTGAAATTTTCCGATACGTTAGCCGAGTTTCAGTGCCGAAACAGTACGTTCTTGATACTTCACTTGAGGATAGGGATGCACCGATCTAACTTTTTCAGTCTCTATGGCGATACCTGGGCTTTGGGTATCGGCCGATACCGAGTACCGATCCGATACCAGTGTTTGATTAATAAGCTGTATGCCTCACTGAGTTAAACATTGCTTTCCTAACTTTGTAAAACAAAGTGTAACAAATAAATACATAGCCTTGATGTATATTTACGGAATTGAATTAAAATAATAAATTTAATTTAAATGAATTTAATACAGCAAAAAAATAAGTCAAAACTTAATCAGGAATTAAAATTCCAATATATACAGTAATGTATATAGTGTATACATATTGAATTGAATACATTGGCTCCATTGTCACCGATATCGGATCCGGTATCGGTATCGGTGCATCCCTACTTGAGGAATATAAACATGATTTTCTACAAAACCTTCTTTTTTTTTTTTTTTTTTACAAATTTGACAAAAGAAGCCAAGCTTGTCCAATGTTAATGTAAAATAAAAACAGCTTAACAAGAACTTTGCCTAAATAAAATGCATAAATTGGAAAAATGTTAATGTAAATCAGATACCGTCTGTCTGTGATAATATTCTAATCTCAAGTTTCACTTGCTAGCTTTTTTTGGGTGTGCCTTCTGACAACAACTCAACAAATCTGACCAGACATTCAATGTCAGCTTTTGGTATTTGACAGAAAGGTACTACAGACACAATATAGTCTGTGGTTCAATACCCAGCTCTACTATGGAAAGTTCATTCATCACCATGTTCTCCTCTATCTTGACAACAGTGAGGTAAATGGTATAAATGGAATAATCTACCAGTGTGTGCTTTGATTGGCCGGTGCAGTTGGGGCTGGGCGATAATTCAATATGATCATTAATCTTCTTTCAATTTAATCGTATCGTGATGAAATCATATATCGAGATATTGTGATACACACTTAAATTGATAATAACAAGTGCATACTTACTAACTCAAATTTCCCAGAATAACTGATCAAACTCAGTTAAATCCAAACTATTGCGTTAATCTGATTAATCTGTTCATGCATGTAAACATAGTCAGTGTATAGCTGGAAAAAAATCACACAGGAGTATACAACAATAGGCTTTACCATGTGGTTTACCAGAAAACACACTATGTTGTGATATATCGTTTATCGAGATATGAAATGACCTATATCGGGATAGAAGATTTTGGCCCTATCACCCAGCCCTAAGTGCAGTACGTTGCCGGATGACATTACAAGAGTTGAGAACTTTTTTGCCGGACCTTGCATGTCTTTGCTGGAGTCCTGTGCATTGAAGCCCCTCTGCTATGTTTTAATGCAGCGCTAATGTCGGTCTGACTTACCTGTTTTGTTCTGAGGTTCAACATCAATCAGGGTTGTGTATGAAGATTCTCAATAGATCGTCGATCATTAAATCACCAAGGCAACTGGACTCACCGTGTGGAGGACGTTCTTGCTCATTGTGTTCAGGTTTATTAGGCGTTTGCTTCCCATTATGAAAACAAGGTGGCTGTACTGAATGCTTAATCTTCTCTAATATTCAGAAGTCCCAGTTGGCATCCGGATGAAAAATCTTGACCTGAAAGGCCAGTTCCCTTTTGAGTCAGTGGAGATTCTTTCATTCAGTTCATCGTATATATCCGAACCAACTGAAAGGCAGCTGTGCCGTGTGTTCTGTCTCAAATAGCAGACCAAACAACAGGTGTATTTGTCTTTGATTTAGAATTGTAGATAAACAAACCATATATCACTTTTCTAAAATAGGCAAAGCAGCTTCAGTAGTAGGGCTTGGTACCAATACCAGGATTTTTTTTTTCAAAACACAAGCAGATGTTTGCCTAAACACAGTCAAAAAATTGGCAAAATTACTGTTGAAGTCAGAAACTATCTGGTCACCGTCAAAAAGAATACTTAAACTGTCCAAATATTTGATAACAGCTTTTGATACTAGACAGTTTGTAATACTTGGATCGACCGATACATTGCCTTCGGTACAAAAGATATTTAAATACCCAGTTCTTTTCGGTAGACCAGAATGCAGTGCAGCAACACAGACTTTTTTCCTGCCGAAAATACAACTTGCTGTGTTGCTCTTATTCTATTGCTATATAGCTACGGCTCCTTCTCCACCTACTCAACCCAAAGTACAAACTTCTTCTCTTGAGGGTGATGCAAATGTCATTCTGGGTAATATAAGAAACGTTTTTAAGTGAAGTAATCGACTGAAGGAAACCGTAAAAAGTGAATGAAAACACTTTTTCTAACTCCTGGAATGCACTGAACGGCACATATTGTGTGAGAGTATATAAACGGGTGAATTTTTCCTTTAATATTGTACTAAGAAGAGACAGGCGCTGCTGGGTTTCACTTGACCATAATACGTCTTTTATTGGAGTCACAAGTCTAGGAGGGGAGGACGGGGGCGGTGGGGGGGGGGGGGGAGGGACGGTGTGTTTTAGCTGCGTAGAATCTGTTTTATGAGGCATGTAAATTAATAGCTTCAATGGAATTTGAATATGGTCAGAAAAGTGGCCACGACACATTTGGACGTGTGTGTTTCTATTTAAATGTTTTTGGATGTGCCTATTGATTAGTCCATTTGCCAGTCAGAATGCTGCTATATCTGGTGAAAATGTGCAATTTCAGTGTACTGTACTGTTGAATGTAATAAAGAAATATACATTTCTTACCTTGGTAATCTGTCTGAAGTGTTTTTTTTGTTTGTTTTGTGGATCTGTTTTGGATCGATCAGTAGTCCCTTGTTGAGGTCATTGATAGGGGTTGGGTGACATGATGTCTTCTGTAGGTTTATTTCTAGAAAATGTATCATGTATCAAAATGACATAATATTCTGCAATTTAATAGAAGATGTTTCACGAGTTCATGGTGTTAAAGAGATATTGTACCTTCTTTTTAAAGTTTGCTAGAATGAGACTGTTCAGGTGAATAACTGAGCTGAAAAAGCTCCTCAAGGTCAGGACAAGGAATGCAGCTAGTATTATAAACCATAGACCCGTGTTACAGGCAAATGATTATCTGGCATAAATGTGTGCTTTCATTGGATTTTCCATACAACACTGGATGTTCACCTGAATGGAATTATTTTGGATATGTTAATATTAGGGCTGTCAAAGTTAACGCCATAATAAGGCGACGCGTTAACGCAAATTACTTTGAACGCCACCAATTTCTTCAACACATAAATGCAACTTGTGATTTTTAGGTTGTAACGGGCTCAGTTTTAAAAGCTAGAGTGAAGATACTGAAACTAGAAAACCTAAATAATCCATTGGTACCAACCAAGTCATACTAGCTTGTCGGGAAGGAGGCTAAATAACGCCTCAAACTTACGCTAAATTTTCAAAGGGGTCCATGTGAATGTAAATGGGTTCTCTGGGTACCCACAAGTCTCCCCTTTACAGACATGCCCACTTTATGATAATCACATTCAGTTTGGGTCAAGTCAGCAGACTGACACACTGACAGCTGTTGTTGCCTGTTGGGCTGCAGTTTGCCATGTTATGGTTTGAGCATATGTTTTTATGCTAAATGCAGTACCTGTGAGGGTTTCTGGACAATACTTGTCTTTGTTTTGTGTTTCTTAATTGATTTCCAATAATACATATATATATACATACATTTGCACAAGCATATTTCCATATTTAATTTGTTGAAAAATCTCCCTTTAAGGTACATTTTGAACAGATACAAAATAATAATAATTTGTGATTAATCGTGATTAAATATTTGAATTGACTGACAGCCCTAGTTAATATGTGAGTAAACCCATTCTCCTATAAGCTGGGATACTGAGGCGTGTAAACATCCTGTTTATGATCCATATTTGTGTTTCAACTTTAACATGAGGTACTAATATGTGTGATTACAGTAGGACACAAGACTGCTGGATTCACATCCCCTTATCTCTACGTGTGATGAGTACGTAAGTAATCTTTAGAGACTATACATGCAAGTGTATCCATCCATGTTTGCATGTAAATACATATTTGATATGTAAGGTGTCACGTCTGGGAACTTTGGTGTGTTTATGTGATGCCTCCGTGCAAGCTCTGCGTTAATTATCTTCCCTCCGGTGCGTCACCTGTGTCTATTCTTTCCACTCGGGGACTCTACTTCCTGTCACAGTCTCAGCTGAGTGCTTTCGCGAGAGGTGATACGCCCGCTGTGAATTCATGCATTGCTCTTCCATACCATGATTTCCCCCCCCAATCCTGCTTTGATTTGGAGCAGGCCTGCCGGTCACATACGCTTCACGGTCGAGTCGGCAGCGTGTTGTGCAATGCAGCTGATAATAGAAATGCCAGGGAGCGGTATCAGCGGCCCTGCCTGACAACCAGTCTGCATCTGTTTACCGTCTCACAGCTCTTGTTTGTTGTAGAAGAAAGCGTTTGCTCGGATTTCTGTTTGCAGTCTCTCGCACCACAGAGTTCGAACGGAATCAAAGTGAATGTGTGTTATATATTTCCAGCCAGACAGAATGAGCAACTGCCCATGAGCCCCAGGCCATCAGGTGACCTCAAAAGCCCCAAAAGGTCACTGTGTGGCGATTAGTTTGTGGTAATTTATTTCTGGTAGTAGATTTTGGGTATTATGCTTACATGGTGCATATTCATTAATTCATTTGTGTTTAATCAACAAACCTGAGGCCATGTAATGTAGGAATAATCATAAGAATACAGTACAAAATTCAAAGACTTGGGAGGAACAGGAGGATTTTCGGGGGCTAGCAGCTATTTTTTTTCCTCCAGGGCCATGCAGGTTTATCCAGCCCTGCAAATTCAGTTTCAAATTACTTTCTATCACATTCATGCTCCTGATGCTGTGCAATAAATTATGATAATTAGAGTGTAAAAATACATTAAAAAAAATCGTCCAGGTTGTTAGGACAAATATGTTTCTGAGACTTATATATTATATATACTATAGTATCCATCTGCGGCACTTCAAGTTACGCCCCCTTCTTTCTTAAAGGTGTTTGACCCTTCGAGGGCATTCTGCGAATGTTTTACTGGTTACCGGTATAGTCGCTTTCAGTCCATAATGGCGGAAGCGTAGCTTTGCTCATGGATGTATAAAGAGAACTGGATACAGCGTTGGAGGCGGGGCCCCGTTTCATTCCTGTGAAAGTAGCTCAGTGGCACATGAAGCCTAAATTGTTCGACTTCCGTCTGGAAAAGTACCCGGATCTTGGGCACATGGAACATGTGCAGTAGCGTCTGCTCGCGTCACATGTCTCGGTCACGGGGTCCCAACGTCACGCCGTAGTCACGGCTTGAGCTCCAGCCTCGGTATGGGTCTTATTCACATGAACGGAGGAAGGGTAATATCTCTGGATTCAGCTATTAGTGCGTTTCACAACTTTAAAAACTTAATTTTTTTAAATAAGGGCTATTAGAGTGTTCGTACTGGGAAGTTGATTCACCTAAAAAATAAATATCCGCTGAGTTACAGACGTCTCTTTCCCATTGTAAGTCTATGGGAAAAAGTATTTTTGGGCCCAATGGCATCACGTGACGGACACGAAAGTTGGGATCGACGACCGCCGCTATTCCTGGGGGCTTGACTCTGCTGCTGGGCGCTGATGTTGCCATGGAATGAACAATTGACATTCACTTCTTAGCAATATACGTTCTTTGGCCCGATCGGTCCCAGCTGCACGATCTGTTCTGGGCATGTGCGGGTGTGGTGCCTACCCAGTATGCCTTGCTGGAAGACCCGCCCCTACTCTAACCTCTGATTGGCCACTGGCTTCTAAACCTAAACGCTGACAGTAGGTAGCCTACTGTAGCTATTGTAAGGCAGGCTTCTCGTTGCTTTAACTATAAACTTACTTGTTACTTAATTAAACTACTGTAGGGCTGTGGGTAAAGCAAGAGCACGAGGAGAGCTCCGTCTGTGCAACATGATCCACTTTAATGACTCAACCCAAGCGTAGGATAATTGAACACCGATAACCAAAAGATGGCACACATCACTTCTTACTTCATATCACTGCGCCAATCTTAATCATCACTCACCTTACAAGCACGTAAGGTGCGCCATATTATATAGTTCCAGATCTAACTTAAGGAGCAAAATACAATATGTATACTGTATAAAATAAATATTTACAAGAATAAATCTAATCTTACACTATGATGCTAACCGGAGCTTCTGGGCTGTCGTGGCTGAGGACAGCGACTCAAGCAAGTCTCGCGATAGTTTTTGCAAGTTTTAGCATATCTCAGATCAGATTTCGCAATTTGCGCGTTGCCCTTCTAGACACGACCTGAAAGCATGATGGAATTACCTAACTAGTCAGCCACAGCTGCTGCAACCTCAAGATATGCCCTATTCACGTCACGCACCTCTCTTGCAGTCCGCCAGTCCGCAGACAAACCCCCCCTCTCAACACCAGAAACACTGAGCCTGTTACTCTGTGAATAATCCACAGACTCCAACGGGTTTGTGTCTGAATTTAACTCTGGAACACAGACACTCTTGTTGACCTCGTACAGTTACACAATAAGCCACTTGAAGAAGCTTTTTGTAGGAATTAAACCACTCTCTAGTTTAAAGAAAGCGAAAAACATCTTCATTAGCAAATGTTCCTCCTGTTTGTTTGAAAGGTTCAGGAGGCAAATGTATACACTGATATTTCTATTAAAAAAAAAACATTGTCTGAATATATTAATATGTATTTATTACTATAAAATCATATAAAAATGTAAATTGTATTAAGAAAAGCTAAATTAAATTTCAAAACTTGAACTATGTAAAATACAAATATACATGTACCAGTACAGTCTAATAGGATACCTGCTGGCACAACTACCTGCCCATGTCATGTTGCCTGTGTGATGATGAATATGATTGTAAGTCAACATTTAATTTGAAATGCCTTTGAGAGCAGCCCACCTTTAATGTCAGCCCAAAAGACACATCAAACAGGAGCTAATCTGTGTGGACTATGGTGGGACATGAAAGCGGAGCAAATGAGGCTGCCGGCAGCTCGTAGCATCACGTGGAAAACACCGCCCGTCCAGGAAAAGGTCAGCAGGTTGTTTTTCAAGCAGAAATCAGAATGGCGTGACCTCCGGTGACCTCTGAGACCCCTTTGCAGCTATGTCAGGTACGGACACTTCCAGTGAGCACTGACACGGGTTGAGTTTGATTCGCTCCAGACTTGTGATTATAAAGGATGGCGTTCTTAATCAGCTTCCTCCCTGGGATTCATTATGCAACCAGCAGTGAGTAATGAGTGTGCCCAGAGCTTTGAAGCTCACTTTAATCATAGCACTGAAGACTATTACTAAGCAACAGCAACTTGCAGATGTCTCAGAAGGATGCGTGGTGACGGTGGACGGAGTGATGTTCACCTAAGGAGATGAGATCAAGTCAAAGAGGCACTTGTGGTTATCCAACTGTGTGCACCACTCAGGCGTTGTTATTGTTCATTTGGGCATCACTCCATGATCGCTGTTAATTGGTTTGGAGCGTGAACGAATCCCCCTCAAAGCCAGAAACTAGAGACCAAACCACTCAGACCAGTGATCATCACTCACGCAAGGCCAAGAATTTGGAGCTGCGTCACAAAAAGTGAATTAGTGACTGACATTAACAGATACAAGTTTGGTGTTTTTGAGCCCAAACATAAAAGACTGGTATTACCTTAATTACAGTTTTGCCCCTAAACTATTCTCCATTGATCTGTTGTTGGATTTTCATCATCACAGGTCATCTTTGCTTTCTAGCTTTAGAAGGAAGTACATGATCTGTCATGGACAGGTATGTAGACATGTTGGAATTTAGTAAAGGACCACACCAGTGACAACAGAGTTAACTAAATAACTCTTTTGTTATAATATTACCAACTCACTTCCCAAGTCATTTTAGACTGACTTCCTGCAGGCAGCCATTAGTTTCTTCATGAATTTTTTCGACACACTAATCTATGACTTTTTTTCTCTAAATCTTTCGACATACTATACACATACATACATTCTCCTTTCACATACATATATACTTTAATTTTCAACACATACTGTACATATATTTTCACTCTCAAATACACATATTTACACGTACACACATGTATTCTTTACTCTCACCAGTGGTGGATGGTGACTCAAAAAATTGGGACAGCCTGTCACTGAAAAACAAATGCTATATTATGACATTTTCCAGGAAATTTGTCGACATGCTATACTGTGAATTTTTTTCACAACATTTTTCGACATACAATACTATGACTATTTTTCATAAAACTTTTCGATATACAATAGTATGACTTTTTTTCATGAAATTTTTCGACATACTATGAATTCATGACATTGAAATGAAATGATGTTGGCACAGCACATTGCACTGTTGGGAATTAGAGAGCCATGTTTCTCATCTCCTCCCCCCCATTACACATCCAATTGAACCACTTTAACATGAGGTATAACTGCACTCTACTGAGGCTGTGATGGTTCACAAAAAGCAGGTGATTGTTGCTCTCACACCTGCCGTGTTGTGAAGCTGCTGTTCTATGAATCCTAATGGGAACACTGGGATGTCTAGGTAACCTTGAGCGTATCTTCTGGGAATCTTAAATCCTTTGTGTGGGTTCATGTCCTTACCTCTATGAAATGTAGATGCCTCTGAATATATTTCCAGTTTGGAGAGGCATCGTCTTGTTGCCCACGGTGACGGTCACGCAATACTTAAATTATCTCGCAAGGACAGAACTGAAAGGTCAAGAAAATGAAAGATGGCACTGCTTGAACAATCGGTCTGTTAGCTCCTGAATCAATATAAGGACTATAATTGCTCAGGGATTTTAGAAATGCTTGTATACATGATGTTGTTGTTGCCATGTAGTGCCGAGGGAACCGGCGTCAACCAGTGTCCCTAGAATCATTAGTAGGTGGACAGAGGTGAATTTAGAAAGGGCTTTTAGGGTTTTACATAAACAACATCAATTATATTGACTGGATAAACATAATGATAAACCACACTCCCCACATTCAATGTGGGAATAACTGTTAATGGCTGATTCCCACTGAGGCCAAATGTGGTTAAGATGGGCCCATTTATGGTGTTCTAACATGTTTTCACTATAGCAACAAAATCCACCAGCTCTATACAGAGGTAACTAAATAAATGCACTCATAACTTTATAAGTATTTCCATCCATGCTGATGTTATTCTATATTTATCTTTTTGTCAGCGTATCTCATGAAAAGACCAAAAGCAACAATGTGTTAGTCTGACTGCCCTCCCCTGTCTGTTGGCTCGCAGCCCATTGGTTCCTACTAGGACTGTCAATCCATTCAAATATTTAATCGTGATTAATTGCACATTTTGTATCTGTTCAAAATGTACCATAAACAGAGATTTATCAAGTATTTAATGCTCTTATCAACATGGTAGTGGACAAATATGCTGCTTTATGCAAATGTATGTCTATATTTATTATTGGAAATCAATTAACAACACAAAACAATGACAGATATTGTCCAGAAACCCTCACAGGTACTGCATTTAGCATAAAAACATATGCTGAAATCATAACATGGCAAACTGCAGCCCAACAGGCAACAACAGCTGTCAGTGTGTCAGTGTGCTGACTTGACTATGACTTGGACCAAACTGCATGTGATTATCATAAAGTGGTCATGTCTGTAAAGGGGAGACTCGTGGGTACCCTTAGAACCCATTTTCATTCACATATCTGGAGGTCAGAGGTCAAGGGAGCTCTTTGAAAATGTCCATGCCAGTTTTTCCTCGGCAAAATTTAGCATAAGTTTGGAGCGTTATTTAACCTCCTTCGCAACAAGCTACTATGACATGGTTGGTACCAGTGTCAGCTGGGATCGGCTCCAGCCCCCCCCCCCACGCCCCTCCCGCGACCCTGACTAGAATAAGGATGGAAGTTGCGTTAATGCATTAAAGAAATTAGTGTGGTTAAAACAAATTTGCGTTAACTCTGACAGTCCTAGTTCCTTCTGAAGCTTACAGCTTCCATAATAGGCACTTATGTATAGGCACTCAGTTATGTCCTTGCACAGCTGGGCAATGTAGTTATATCATAGTAGTAGTCATAGTTTACTGTAGGTACTATACTGATTTTTTTTTTAGGACATACTATACTATGACGTTTTTTGTCATAGTATAGATGGACAGACATACAGACAGACAGACAGACTGACAGACAGACAGACAGACAGACAGACAGATAGATAGATAGATAGATAGATAGATAGATAGATATTTCCAGAAGGGAAATTGCAGTGTTACAGCAGCAATTTACATAGATCACAAAAAACTTCATGCATCACTCACACAAAACAGACACAAGGTAGGTACGAAAAACACCGTATTTACAAATCTCTATATAAATGTACTTTCCAACTACTTTAAACTAAAAAATATGTACAATAAAAAATAGACATTAAGATAAGATTTAAGATAAATGTATATCCCTGCTGCCTATATAGTATGTCATTAAAATGTCGTAAAAAAAGTCATTAAACATCAAAGTATATAGTGTCATAAAAATGTCATTCATTCAAAACGTCATAGTATAGTCATGATAATGTCATGTTATGGCTCAAGAGATAGAGCAGGTCGTCCACTAATGGGAAGATCGATGGTTTGCTCCCCCAGTCTACATGTCAAAGTGTATATACATAGTATAGTATGTCATAAAAAGTCATAAAACGATCATAGTAGAGTATGTCATTAAAAACAATGTCCAAAACAATGTGTGGTTTAATGTTAAGTACTAAGGATTATAATACTTTATCCACCACTGCATGTACTGTATCTGTATATGCTTTTAGGGAAAAAGAAAATGGAAGCATGTGAGTGTATTTTTCTATAGTGTAAAGGGATGGTTTGGTGGTTTAAATTCCAGTGTTTTGTGTCGGTATGAATCATATTCGGAGAGTAGGAGGCTCTGTTTTTGAATCTCTCATTTTAGAATGAAATTCCTCATTTGACATCTCTCACTTGCCAAAACCCGGAGGCCTCGGTGGAGAAGAGAAAGCAAAAAGAAAGAAAAAAGAATCCGGCCTCTGTGAGGAGATGCTTGTTTCCATGGCGATGTGGAGCATGTGCTTGTGTGTATGATGACCTCACGCATGCATATTCTCCTCACCAGCCTCTTCTTCTGCCAGGATGCAGACGTCTCTGCCTCCACACAGCACATGGTGCAGTCACATGCAAGGGCGTGATTTAGGGGAAAGGGGGGGACACAGGGGACGTGTCCCCCACCCCCACACTTCTACAGAAGGCAGTATAGGACCCTGAACTACAGGAGATAGACGACATAAGACATATTTGTTCAAAAATAGAATGTGAGTGATGTCTTCAGACTAGGGCTGTCAAAATAAACACGATAATAATGTGTTAACTGATGTGCAAAATCGTTTTAATGCCACTAATTTCTTTAATGCGTTAACGCAACTTGCGATTTTTAAGTTAAAGCGGCTCAGTTTTAAAGCTAGAGCAAAGATACTGGTGTCATGTGAAACTAGAAAAACCTAATGAATCCACTGGTACCATCCATGTTTGCCTGTCGCAAAGGAGGCTAAATAACGCTCCAAAGTATGTTAAATTTTGGCGAGGAAAAACAGGCATGGCCATTTTCAAAGGGGTCCCTTGACCTCTGACCTCAAGATATGTGAAGGGGTTTATTTCACAACAATGACCAGCTAGCTGTACATTATCATGCTTATTACACAGCTACTTACTGAAGAAATCAATGATCCGACACCAGAACTGAGTCCATAGCAACGGCCTGCTATACATAGCAACGGTTTGCTATACATAGCAACGGTCTGCTATACATAGCAACGGTTCGTTATACAAAAATAACAGACTGTAGAACGCCGTAATTGACCAATCCGAATCAAGCATTCAACAAAGCCGTGTAATAAAAATTAATAATATAGTAAGTCATAAAAAATGTCATAGTATATAATATGTTAGAAAAAATATTTTAGTATAGTATGTCATAAAAATGTAATAGTATATTATACCATAAAAAATTAAGTCTTAAAAAAAGTCATAGTATAGTATGCCATAAAAATGTATATAGTATGTAGTGATGACACTAGACTGACTGTGTCTCCTCCTGTTGTTTTTGAGATTATACTATATTTTATATCCCATATTATACTATCCTGTACTGTATTACCGGTATACTATATCGTGTAATAATCACATATATACCATATTATATTTCTATCACGTTGCTATATTAGTACAGACAACACTAAGTATCATTACTGAATCACATGATATATTAATCTGGTGTACAAATACTAGATTCGCTGACGCGCTGCTATTAACCACGCCACTGTCACTCTACCTCGTAACTTTGTCTTTAATTGCTCTTATATAGCTCATATTTCTACCTCTATACTTATATTAGTTACTTATTTTATTTGTTCTTATTTTAATTCTCTATTTATCTGTACTCATTTCTGTCTTTCTGCTGCTACAATACTTGAATTTGCCTGAATCAATAAAGGCTTATCTTATCTAACATTCACACGTATGTAGTGTATGTATCTTTAATGCTGTTACCAGTATTGTATAAATTTAGTCAGAGTTCAAATGTAGACAGATGTCATGTCAATGTTTTTTTCCTGGTGTTCTAAGACTGGATGAATATTCCTCAGTGGGTTTGCTGTGATGTTATTTTAGTGTTTGGTGTCCTCCAGTGTTACATAAGAGAGTTACACATAGAAACATAAACCCTCTCTGTAAGTTATATGATGTTGTCACAAGAGGGAGACAAACAACTCCTATTTTCCAAAGCCTTTACTTTCCCCCCTCTCACAGAAGATACCATGAGGATATACAGTATACAGTAGGTCTAAATGAGACCTCCACATTTCTTGGATGATCATTCTTTACAGCTGTGACCAGCTGTGTTCTCAACATTAAACATGTATTGCTTTTTCACAAAGTCCTCCTTGATTCATTTGACTTTTCCCAGATACTTTGACAAAGTCTTCTCAACTCAACATCCACTTACTCGCTTGCTTTGGGGCTTTTCAACTATGTCACACCATCCTCGTCGGCCGACTGAGGCTCGGAGCTGAATTATGAATTGAATTTAGTTTAATCTCACCTCAAGGTCCACTTACTGGCTTGTTCTGGTGCTTTTATTTGATCATATCACATGGTCCTCATCGGAGTTTTACTCAGTTGTTAAAAAATCTCCAGAGGGTTAAGATTAAACTGTACAGCACTATTTCCCAGGTGTGTGTAGGAACATGAGTGTTTCTATAGAAACATGAATGAACAGGGAGTGATAAGACACAATGGACCTCTTGAGAAGAAATTCACTCTTAAAATCCACTTACGCCGTTTTCACGAAGATTCAGATATTCATGAAGATTCAGATATTCACCAATGTTTTCTTATTTGGGATTTGTTCTTGGATAAGAATAGAATCTATGCACTCAAGAGCACACTTAACGCACATGTGAGTGCTGACATGTTCGTGCAAAAAAAATTACGATATTGTGTTTTCTTCATTTCTACAGTTGGATTCCAATTACAATAATTTTTTTTTAATTTAATAAGTTTTTAATAATTATTTTCATTATTTTACAAAGCATTATGGTGTTTTAATAATAAATAAATAAACACTACACTAACACTTCAACACTGAACGAGTAATAACATCCCATGCATCTTTTTTATTAAATATGACCGCTCGTTTGGTTTCACTTCCTGCAGAAGTACCTCCACTTCACAACTATTGAAAAAAATGTTCTTTTTTGTAGTAGTAGTTTTTGTAGTAGTAGTAGTACTAGTAGTAATTTATTTTGGTCTTTATAGACAATTTTCCAAAAAGAATGTACATAAAAATAAATAAATAATAACAATATTGTATTAAATTAAAGGGAAAACAAAACAAAAAATACTGACCGTAAAGGTGAAGGCCTTAACCCTTTCACTACTAGGTTTACAGAAACAGTGTTTTATTTTATTTGCAAAGTGAATTTAATTCCTTGTTTTAAACATACCTATTCTGCTAAATTCATACTGACCCTCTCTTATTTATAATAACCTCTGAATGCAGTCAGGAAGCAGATGATTTTTGTGCTTTGTACATTTTCTTCGCAGTTTTAAGATCAATTAGATCACAAACTTTTAAAGCATGCGAGTTAATAAATGGTTGGTTTGTAATAATCTGATCGATTTACAATTCATATAGCTTTCTTCTCTATCATAAACATGAGATTAGTAGGTAGGTAGTAGATAATGTATGGAACTATGAGAGAACTATACCATATATATAGAGAGAGTTCTGATTCAAGATATCTTTAGTTATATATAATATTGACATTTTTGTTTTTACATTATTTATGTGTGGTTTCCAACATCATTTATGATCAATTGTTTCTTTTTCAACATCATTTATCATCAGTTTTACTTGATTATGTGTACCGATTACCAGATATTATAAACTTTAGTCCGGTGTTCCACCCTCTTTGGACTTTCCTTTGAGCATTCTTGACTTGATTCTCTTTTTTCAATCTCTGTTTGCACACGGCCCTGCAGTTTCATGCCCTTTTAAGACGATTGGCGGGTGTTTAACTGCTAATCATTATCAACTGGCACACACCTTCAACTTACTAGGACAAGGGGATTCGTCATTATAAGAACACAGATACGAACAATTCTGTGGTTTAAGAACACGTCGTGAATCTGACGTAGACTTTTCTTACGAACACATTTAAGAGAAAACCTTGGAAGATATTGGTGAATGAGGCCCAATGACTGTACAACTGTTTACAGTGACTAACTCAAACACATGAGGAAGAGGAGAGCTTTATTGAATGCATGAAAATCAGAACCTCATTGAGGATTTTCATGTTACTTTTACAGGGAGACATCCCACACAGGAATTAATACGTTAGGATTATGTCCATATGGATAAATCACAAAAATACAGTATTAACAGCTGAACTAGCAGAGTTAAAAGGTATTCATCTGATGACATGTAAGAGCATAAAAAGATTCATCATCCACACTCATTTCTCTTATATCTCTGAAATGTTCATTCCTCTGTGACAGACGTCTTCTTCTGGGACAGCGTCAGATCCTTGACTTGCGGCGTCAGGGCCATGAGCTGCGTGCGGACGCTCTGGGCCTCCTCTTCCTGCTCCTCCGCCTTGTCGCCGGCCTCGCCCCCGGCCTCCTCCTGCTTCCTGCTCTGACTCTGGCTCACCAGCTGCTTCACCACCAGGCCCTGGTAGGCAGACAGCAGCTGCTGCTGCTCCTGCAACAACACATGGACGCACGCAAAACATTTCAGTGGTTTAACTCACCAAACAAACGCTCTGTTACACTGACGATGCAGCAGATGGAGACTGCCGACAGCTGCGGAGTCTGAAAAACTGGATGTAAACAACCCCGAAGATGAAGCGGTGTGTTGCCAACATTTGCTGAAACATTTAGACCACACTGAAGCACAAATCAACACGTCTATTATGACTGAGCTTAAGCTGCACGATGGAAACACACACCTGTCTCTAGATCACAGACTATGTACTACATTCTGCTAATGCAGATGGTGTAGATTTTACCTTGATTGCCTAAATTAGTTTGATGTTTTTCTTCTCTATGAGCTGTGATGAAGTGTTGAAATGGTGGATCAAATCATCTCAAAAACGGACCATCCTGGGGCATAAAACGACCATATTATATCTGTGAGTGGCTGACTGGGTGTGTGATAAAAAAGTTTAAACTTGCCCCTTTCTTACTGGGATACAGGCTACGATGCTTTGTTTTTTTATATCTGTTTATTTTTTATATGTAGTAGCCCATTATTAGATTCCTTGTGAAAGGCACGAAAACATTGAGGTGTTTGAGAGGAAGTTTTTCCACTGAATCCCAGTAACAGAATATATCTGTGACATATGACATATATGTGGCACTGTACAGCCCTGAGTCACACGTCAACGAGTGTCAGACGTACCGTGGGTATTCGGCCAGTGAGGGTGCCGATGATCTGAGGCACGCAGCGTCCAGGAGCGTGCAGCATGCACTGGGTGCTAGCCTGGAACAGCAGCACGCTGGTCAGGTGGAGGACAAGAGCTGGATCCTCTGTCTCCTTCAGCTGCTCAGCGAGAGCCTGACGGTGCAGGAACAGCGCCTGTCTGGAAGACACGCACGTTCACATACATCAAAAGTACAGAAATTAAAAAGGAGATATTTCTGGATTTGAACTTAAAAGTTACAACAAGGAACTTTCATTTTGTGTTGATTTTGGCGTCCCCCTGTGGACAAATCGGTGGCACTGAGAATAACTACATAGAAATAGCCAATCTTCTCACTGATGGTCTCGTTTACTTACGTAGGTCATATAGAGACATCAGGATTACACCAAGACTGTTTCATAACCAGTTAAATGTTCCTCAAAGTAACTTTAATTTACACTAATTAAATACTAAATGTAAAAAAGAAACAAATTTCCTTACCTCTCCTTTTTCTTGTCTCCCTTCTTCAGCATGAAGCCACACACCTCTGCACAGGTCTCTATGTTGGTCAGAAAGTCTTCAATAGTCTGTGAAGAAGGTTCCATCACTGTATTTCACTTTCATCCTTTAAGCTAAAGCCACCAGCTGATGATGTAACTGACGGGAAACACACTCACTTTGCCGTTGAGGCAGTTGTGCAGCTTCATGAGAGGTCCTCTGGTGTCCTCTGACAGTTTGCCCAGAATCTTCACTCTGACCTGAGGCGACACATCAGAGACACTCATGATCAAGTCCCACGGTGCATTTCAAACACACACACAGTCCTAATTAACTTGATTTTATTGTGATCTTTGCTTCTCCAGCTGAATACAGTTATTATAGGCTATACTGAGAGGAGACTCAGAAACAGAGCGGGAACTCTTCCTGACCTCGTTGCTGATGGTGCCGGGATTCTCCACTGACATCATCAGGTCAGCAGCCAGGAAGTTTACCAGGATGTTGGTGACGTCTGTGCACAGGGTCTTCAGGACGTGCTTGCAAACGTGGACCTGGGTTTCATCTGCATGACGAGAGAATTCCCATCAAGTTAACTGTAAAATCTGAGGTTGTTCCCCTTTAATTATAAATGTATGGTGTAGTTATATGTGTGAAGGGCAGGCCTGGAATTTCATCATTTTAGGGGCAAAGGCCACACAAAGGACAGCAAGGCCATCAAATAATACAATGATTTTAAGTCCACGGAAATAATGAATTTAACTTAAGAGTTCAGGATGATTTCGTTTTAAATACATAGTATAACTATCAGTGAAATAAATGATTTTTAAAATCTCCTTATTTCATAAATGTATTTATTGCTATATACAAATGAGCAATATTTTAAGTTGTTTATAGTTGTTATTTCCTACTTTGTTGTGCCATAGCCTAGAGACAAAGTTAATACTGTTAAAAGTCCAGTTATGAACTACATGGATCAACGACTTGTGGTGGCTGTGTTTTAGTTGTTAAAAATACATTCATCCTCATAATTATTTCGTATCTATATTCACATACAGTGCCTGTTAGCAGGAGAGGAAGGCTCGCATTTCTTCTCCTACTTGAAAGACTACAGAGGGAGGGGTGGAAGGAAGGAGACGGTTTTGGGTGCATCCCCTAAACTAGCGAAGGAGACACTCTGTGCAACGCTCGCAGCTCCGTCAAAAACAGATTAGTGGAGCAGAGCGGAGAGCCGCTTCTGAAACACGGTGTGGGTCTGGACAAGCATTGTCCATCTAGAGTGGACGCCATCAGCTCCGGGAACGCGGCGTAGCTGCGCCTGATGTCAAACTATTGTCATAATAGCCCAGCGGTTTATACCAGGCTTAAAATCTGACCCTCTGGTTATGTGCTCAGTGTTTTACTTGATGTTGCCCAGTAAAATACACTGGTGTCTAAAAACCGTATTGACAGGAAAGAGGAGAGGAGAAAATGTTGAAATCAGCAGGGGCATTGCGGGTGGGGCATCACGGCCACTGTGGCTGCAGGACATACGATTTTCAGAAGGGCATCAAGGCCAGACAGACGGGGCCACAACGGCCATGGCAAAGTCCTTGTTATTACTGACACCGGTGGCTGTTAAGTGAACTGCAGTTGTTATCCTGTTGCTCCCGAGCATGCTCGCACTCCACAGGCGCTAGCGAGCATCCTAGGCATCAGCTGGTAACAAAACCTGAACATTAGCACCTTCATGAAGGGAGGATTTATTGCAGGGCTTTTTGTAGTAGAGTGCATTAGTTTTAGCTAGATGTACCTAATGAACTGGCAACTGAGTGTGTGAGTTTAGACTTTTCTTTGGTCAAACTACTACTATAATGTTTAAAAAGATTCATGAATTGCCGGAAAAGATTGTGTCCTGTTCACTCCAGCAGTACTGTATGTGTAGGACATCTGTGTGTTACTATTTGACTGACAGTTCTGACAATAAGGTAACACTCATTTGTGATTTCCACTTTAGTAGTGAGAGCAGGATTTACCAGAGAAGAACTTGGTGCCTTTCTCAAAGAGGCGGATGTTGTTGTACAGGTTGGTGATCTCCTCCTGTAGGTCCTTCATGCTCTGCTTCTTGTTGGCCCTGGATGGTGAGTTGGTGGAGGACATGAACACGGTCCGCAGCACCTCCTGGTAGGCTTTAGCTAGAGGCCTGCAGAGATATATTATAACAGTGAGAGAACTGACTCATTGTCCTCAAGTGTTGGCAGAGAAAACTAACTTTAGACAGAAACCTGTGTATTACCTTACTAAATGATCTGCCAGCTCGGAGAGGATTTCTTCGGGGCAGTCGTTCACTCTCTCCTCTAAAACAGCTACGATGTCCTCCTGGGCCATAAAGGGGGCTGCAGTCTGTTTACTGCGATCTTGGCAAAGGTAAAACACGAGCTAATTAGTCTCACAGGGATGCTACAGTTACCTTTGTCTTCCATGAAAAAAAGAGCCTAACAACCCAGGGGAGAGCTTTCTAGCCAACCAGCCATTACGCTCTTGTTACAGTAAAATGCCTCACTGAACAGGCTTAATGTGCATACAGAGACATTATGTCCCTGTGAAGATAGAACAGCTCTGTGGCCGTGACTGTACTTTGCTGCGAAGGTCCGGTTTCCTCGTCGCTGTCCTCGTCTTTCCTCCCTTTCTTCTTGGTTTTGCGAATCCGGATCTCTCTGGCGTTGCCTCCTCCGCCTGATTTCACACTGCCACTGCCCTCTGGGAGACAAAGAGTTAACAGATGAGATATATACATATACACTGATCAGCCATAACATTATGACCACCTGCCTAATATTGAGTAGGTCCCCCTTTTGCCGCCAAAACAGCCCTGACCCATCGAGGCATGGGATCCACTAGACCTCTGAAGGTCTGCTGTGGTATCTGCAACCGAGCCGTCAGTAGCAGATCCTTTAAGTCCTGTAAGTTGCGAGGTGGGGCCTCCGTAGATCGGATTTGTATGTCCAGCACATCCCACAGATGCTCGATCGGATTGAGATCTGGAGAATTTTGAGGCCGAGTCGACACCACGAACTCGTTGCCATCCACATGATGTAAAAGAAAACGTGATTCATCAGACCGGGCCACCTTCTTCCATCGCTCCGTGGTCCAGTTCTGATGCTCACGTGCCCATTGTAGGTGCTTTTGGCGGTGGACACGGGTCAGCACGGGCACCTGATTGGTCTGCGGCTACACAGCCCCATACGCAACAAACTGCGATGCACTGTGTTCTGACACCTTTCTATCGGAACCAGTATTAACTTTTCAAATATTTGAGCTCCAGTAGCTCTTCTATTGGATCAGACAACACGGGCCAGCCTTCACTCCCCACGTGCATCAATGAACCTCGGGTTTGACCCTGTCGCCGGTTCACCGGTTTTCCTTCCTTGGACCACGTTTGGTAGGTCCTGACCACTGCAGACCGGGAACATCCCAGAAGAGCTGCAGTTCTGGAGATGCTCTGACCCGGTCGTCTAGCCAGCACTATTTGGCCCTTGTCAAAGTCGCTCACATCCTCTCACTTGCCCATTTTTTTCTGCTTCCAACACAAAGTTCAAAATGTTCACTTGCTGTCTAATATATCATTAGACAGGTGCCATTGTAACGAGATAATCAACGTTATTCACTTCACCTGTCAGTGGTCTTAATGTTATGGCTGATCAGTGTATATAATCCAAGAACAACAAATGGCCTTCTTCTGCTGGGTTGGGTTAGTGTACTACAAGACTTTAGAAATCTCAGAATTACTGCGCTGCTCACACCACCCACACTGTTGTTATGATGACATGCAGGTACTGCACATGACTGACCTCAAGACGAGGTGCCCCGATTACAGCTTTATTCCACTTGAAGCAATCCAAGACTGGATTAAATCATCATGATATTCAATAAAAGCAGACAGAAAGTCATTGTTGGGGGAGGGTTGGGGTGGAGATGTGAAGCATTCTGCCTCAAACACATGTGGTGCATGTATCAAACAAAAGAACAGGCGTAAAAAAATAGCACAGAATGATTTTAAACAAGCCACAAGGAAGGTTAAAGGGATAGTTTGAGTGTTTTGAAGTGGGGTTGTATGAGGTATTTATCCAGTCAGTGTATTACCTACAGTAGATAGAGTTTGGAGAAATAGACAGGAGCACCAGCACGGGAGCAAAGCAATGTACCGCTGCAAAACGGGGGGGCGCTTTCACAAGCCATAGCCTGTTTGGCTAGTCTGAATCAGAGTGAAATTGAATTTTTTTGGTTTGTTTTCTATTTAGTCTGGGTCAGGTTTCACAATGCACAAATTAAAGCGGACCAAATAAAAAAACATAAGTTGCTGAGGGGCGTGTACAAAGAAGCAAATCTATCTTTTTCATCTCGAGAGCTTCCACTTCTATGCGGGGAATCGCGGAATTTGATGCTGTCAAATTTTTTCACTTATCGACTGCACATGAATCCCTTCTCCTCCAGTTTATGACTTTATAAACGTCACTGTCTTGGTGGACTTTATTTATCATATTCTGTATGTTCTCTTCAGCCCAGGTGTCTAAAATCTGTTTTGCTGCTGCCCCCGTCCACAGCGGTACATTGCTTTAGTTCCGTGCTGGTACTCCTGTCTGCTTCTACAAACTGGGGGCGTGCCGACCGTCATCTACTGTAGGTAATACACTGACTATGGATAAATGCCTCATACAACCACACTTCAAAACAACCAAACTATCCCTTTAAGGTGGAGAAAAGGAAAACTATCTTGTTCTAAATTCTTAAAATGACATCTCTTCCTTCAACCACACTAAAAAAATACAGAATCTATTTACATGAAAATGTTTTGTGTGTGTGTATAGTCTCAGGGTAAAGTCGGGAGGAAAGGTTCTCTTAAAGGTTCTCTAAACAATATCCAGAGCATTAACATAGAAGTCTCTCTCCCTGTTAGCTCTTTCAGCCCTTTTTACTGTTGTTTCTACCGTTAGCGCTGTTAACACCATTCGCCATGTTGAGAGCTGTGCAGAGTCAATATAAACGCTCCCAATCTCACATTTAGCACGTATAACCAACCTGTAGCCTTCTTCCTGCGCTCTGCTTCTTTCTTTTCCTTCCTAGAAGTTCCTGAGCTCTCAGCTGTCAGCATGGATGCTTGCTTCACATCATCTTCAGTTATCAGAAACACTGGATTGTTCTTCACTTCCTGAGAGCCACATTAAAAAAAGAGAAAAAAACCACAGACACTGCTCTTTCAAAGTGTTTTCTACTTGGGAGTTTTTCTATAGAGATGTGTGACAGAGGAGGCTGTACCTTCTGAGCTTTCTGCTGCATGGCTTCATCAAACAAAGAGACGCAGTTGCTGATGAACTTCTCGCTGACGACGACGGTGTCTCCCAGCACTCTGGCAGAGGACTGGACGTTGGTGTTTCTCATCGCCTGGCTGATCAACATCCCGATGTCCTCCATCGACAGGCAGCTGGGCAAAATCGGCTACAACAGCCAGAAATGAAAAATGTTAGAAGTGACTAACATTTCTTACCATAACTAGTGACTCCGGTAAAGGCAGAGCTGTGTGAGCACCTGTATGTCAGTCCATGTGGCGGAGTTAACAGCTTCCTCCACTGAGGCCTCCACCTGGTCGACCAGAGCCTGGCCCACGCAGGCTGCTCTGAGGAACAGCAGCTTGTTGGCCTTGAAGCGCTTCTTGATGTAGCTGGTGGGGTCAGGGATCCCCAGTCTGACCAACGCATCAAACTCTGCAGGAGGAAGACTTCATCAGTTTCATTTAGACTACAATGCAGACATACCCCGCTGCTACTCTAACCCCACACCGTTCACACATACAGATTCAAACAGGCTCCGTTCGGAGAAAATAACTGTCCAATCAGAGGCTACCTCCAATCCTCCTAACATGTACCATATACTACAGGCTGCTGCAATCCACCCAGTCCAATCAGAAGAAGAAATTTTAGCAATATGACAATTAATAAAGTAACTGCATCATTTGCAGTTGAAAAAAAGGTAATAGATCGCAATACATCTCATCGCAATAGCTCTGTCAGCAGCTACTGTACGAGCCGCCGGCTCAGCCGTCGCCTTGTTGAGAGCCATGCGGAGGCAATAGAAATGCTCCCAATCTCACATTTAGCACCAAAATAGTGTTGTGTATGTCCCTATATGCTAGGCGTCGTGGGGAGAAATATGCATTTGGAGGTAGGGTTAAACAGTCACTTCACAGAGCAACATTTTGTATTGTATTGTAATGGGATTTTTCAAGTGCATAGACTGTCAGATAAGGGAGGTTCAAAGCTAAAAAAAATAAAAAAAATACAGGATGTAACAGAAATATGGTAATAATAATAATAATAATAATAGTTTAAAAACCCACCGAGATATCCGTTCTGCTGGAGGAACGAGTCCACCCAGGAGTTCTGTGTTTTGGCGTAAATATCAGGGATGTAAACAGCTTTGTCCTGCCGACCTCCAACGACGCTTCCCTTCAGGCGTCCAGTATTCACCAACTCCTCCAGGACAGCTGGCAACAACACCCATCACCACTATATCAAACACTGAGGAACACCATAACCAGCCAAATAAAGAACTATCAACTGTCTCTTCTTACAGTACAGAAGATGTTCCTGGAATCCAAATGCTCCAATCATGCTGCTGACAGGTGTTGGCCTACAGAAATAAAGGAAAACAGGAGGGCATTTAGTGCAAAATACTAAACAATACAACACAATTAAGAACTAAGGGCCTCGTGCAAGAACATTTTCATATTCTTATCCTAAACCTCTCATTTCTTTTGTCAACTTTGCTCATACGAGTGTTCCGAGTCAGATTCACCAAACTCTCTTAATTGTTGTAAATCGCTTGTTTCAGCCTGATGAACGGCACCTGTTCGTGAGTAATTGCATGTTTGTGAGATGGGGGGGATTAGCAGAATTGACACCCCCAAATCGTTATATAAAGCTGCATTCCAGACAGCTCGGTACTCGAAAGTTTCCGACCTCCCACTAGAAAAGGTGGAACACCACTCCAAGTCGGAGTTCCTACTTGTGAACTCCATCTACTCTGACTTCAAGAAGAAGAGGTTATCTGACGTCACACAACAATGGAAGCGCACATTGTAAATGGTAAACCATCAACTAAAAGGCAACGTGAAGCATATTTGCCTGTATTTAATTGAAATAATACATACAATCATAGTTATTCATGAAAACGTTAAAAATGCCCAAAATAATGTGGTTGGCTGCACTGCTACGAGTTCAACTGTGCGTACACTTGTCACGGACAGACATGGTCTTTGTTTACGTTCGGCGTTGTGCACCTGGAACGCTTGGAGGGCTCGGAAGTTGGAAATTTCAACCGGGAAAATTACAACATCCGATTTGTCTGGAATGCAGCATCATCTGGTGAACAGAATGTTCATTTTGCATTAAGTTTATTTTAGATATTTATTTTTAATAGAGTTCATTTTGGTATAATATTTTAAATATCAGTCAGATTAAGACTTTATTATTCTCAAGTCGAACAAGTATTTTACCCCTTGTGAAGAAAGAACATGTACAGATACAAGGCGACAGATCTGGACAAATTAAAATTTCGTTCGTACTTAAGAGAAAATTCTAAGTACGAGTTGTCTTTAAAGGAATACTTCACCCTTAAAATGACCAGTTGTATATCAATTTACTCACCCCTTGTTACCCTGAATTCTTGAAGAAAACTTAGTTTTTTTCTCATGCCTCAACGGTGAACGAAGAATCAAAAGATGGAGAGAAGTCTTGATGAACTGAAGTAAATGGGGGCCTCGTCATCAAAACAATATCAAAACATTGGTTTAAAAACTCTCACAAGTTTCATTTATCCAAACACATGCATTTCTGCCAAAATAATACTATTTAAAAATCTTCTACCACTACTGTGAAAGCTCACGCGCTGCGAGTCCAAATGGATGTTTTGATATAGTTTTGCTGTTGTTAATCGCGGCCCCCCCCATTTACTTCAATTCATCAAGACGTTTCTCCATTTTCTGATTCTTTGTTCACTTCAAGAATTCAAGGTAACGCGGGGTGAGTAATTGATGTACAAATGGTCATTTTGTGGGTGAAGTATTCCTTTGAAACACAAATTGCCACAAATCTGTCTGTACGAGTGCTTCTTGCATGAGGCCCAAAGTGTGAAATAGCGATTAGCAAAGTTTACCTTGTGATGGCGCTGAAAAGCCCTCGTATCCTGGCTTTGTGGCGAGCAACAAAAGCTGGAGTAAATATGACCCCCCTGTTGTACTGATCCATTTCTCCTTGGATGAGCTTCCCAAGACGCTTTGGCAGCTCCTGAAATATAGTAGAATCAACACATTTGTGAAGTCAGTAAGCAACAACATATAAAAAGAAGCTGTGGTAACTGCAGACTGTTAAGAGGAATCAACCATCTAAATACGAACATGACACAATTTATTGCTAAAAAGCTCACCTCAGATAAGAAATCTCCTGGGAGGTCGTAGTTTTTACACAGTTCTGCGATACTGATCAAACCGGCTTCCTGTAGCTTGTCATTCACCTCCTCAGCCAGACGGTCCAGGTACGTACTGCAGACAACACAAGATAATCAGCATGCTTAGAAAGTTTGACAATATGTTCTCAGCATACACTTTTCATTTATCATTTGGTGTTGCGTTTTTAACTTCAGTTTAGATTTAACTAAGTCTTTGATTAAGTATGTTCTTTAAAAGATACGGCTATTGATTGGTTTTGTTTAGGTTTAATTCCTATCCATGAAACAGACCATATGTCTTTTCATAGCAAAACACGTTGCCGTATCAGTGTCATCATATAGGGTGTATTTGGGCAGCCTGGACTCGGTTGTATGGACAGACAGATGGACAGACTGACTAACACTAGCGTCACTTAATACTCACTCATCAATAAGTTGTCCCAGTACAAGCTGAGCCCCTTTATCAGATTTTGCAATGTCACTTGCTCTGTTTTCAACATGGACCCAATCCACGTTGATAATCTGAAAGAAAGAAGATCAAGAAATGATTCACAGGAAGTTTTAAGAAACTATTTAAGAGAGCCCGAATCCTGTGTGTGTCAGCTTTCTATTGGCATACGGTACAGGACACAGCTGGTAGCACACAGAGCTCAGATCAGAATCAGAATCGTGTGTATTGCCAGGTGTAAGAGGTACACACTAGGAATTCGCTTTGGTTTTGTTGATGCAAATAAGCAGTATAATAACAAAGAATAGATAAACACATTAGAATAAAATAAGAATACAATTTTTGGGGGAAATTCTACCAATATACAATATAAGCTATAAATATAAGCTATAAACAAAAATAAACATGATACAAACAGATAAACAGTCAGGTACCAGAGATAGAGAGAGATCGGGAGTAGGGGGGTGGTATTGAGAGTGTATGAGACAGGGGGAGAGTCAGTGGTGTGTGTGTGTGTGTGTGTGTGTGTGTGTGTGTGTGTGAGGAAGAGATAGCAATCTCATAGCAACATTTCAACTTGCTGATACACACCTGCTGGAGGTCCACGATGTTGATTCGCCCTGTGAGACAGAATGACAGGATGTATTAACCATCATGTCCAATTCTCAATATACTACAGCTGACAGTGACTTAGTTCTGCTGCATGTATGACAACAGTGAGTACAGCAAGTGATTAAATCCCATTGAACAGTATATCTGGATGTTGTATGAACCTCCATGGACGTAGAGCTCATCTCGGATCTCCCTGCTGATCTGTGATGGGGTGATGTACTCCTTCCCGTCCAGAGTGTGCACCACATCCAGCTTCTTCTCTTGCACCAGTTTGGCAATAATTTCAATGCAGTTCCTCTCAGACAGCCTGAAGAGAGATTAAACGTTACCAAAAGTGACATTTCCCTACTAACTAAATATATAGATTTGTCTTGTTATTGCTAGCGACAGCTGTTAAAAGAATCTAGCTCAGCAGCGTCACTTCTAAATGAAAGTTGAATGCTAGCATTAGCTCCTCTGCTAACAGCCTGTAGTGTTATGAGCTCTCTTCTTACCTTTGCACCGTGTCAGCAAACTGAGCTCTCTGGAAGTCAGCAGCGAGCCGGCGGATCTCCTCCCAGTCAGACGCCATTATTAAAGCTTTATGTGTTTGTAGAAACAGTCAGCTGTCAGAGCTTCACTCTATGAAACACTATGGAGAAGCAAAGAGTCCAGCTGGCTGGATAACGAGACAGCGCTCTGCTCAGTTAGCCACACGTCAACATACTGTGACGTAGAACCGAGAGCCACAAGGACCAAACCTTCTCCTTCCGCCTTTCGCGCACTGAATGTCCAGATACAGTATGGAGGACGGAACCTGCCAAAATAAAAAAATAATGAATAAATAAATGACACAATAAATAAATAAATACAAAATAAATAAATGAATACATTTAAAAATAAATATACAATAAATAAATAATTTAATGTAGTAAAAATAATATTTAAAATAAATGTAGCCATTACGTAATTGATAAAATGTGAAATAAATTGATATTTCTGTTTTAATTTGCTTCTTTTCTTCTTTCTTTCTTTCTTTATCTTTGTATGAATTCCCTATTTATCTACACTTCTGTTTAATTTTCCCTTTTATTTATTTATGTATTTATTTGTATTAAGATTTAAATCTATTTATTTATTTTTCTTTTTTATTGTTTTTTTTCATTTCTTTTTTTATTTATTGTATATTTATTTTTAAATGTATGTATTTATTTATTTATGCACGATTTTCCCTTGGCAGCTTATTTAGTTCTGTATCCTTTTCTTTATACATTTCTTTACGCAATTCGTCATGCATTTCTGCCTCATTATGCTAATGAGGAAAACAATGAATACATACATTTAAAAATAAAAAAATAAAAAAAATAAATGAATAAATAAATAAATACATTTTTACTACATTTAATGACATATTCATTCATTTTTCGAGTCATTGATTTATTTAATCATTTATTTTTGGTTTTGACAGGTTCCGTCCTCCGTAAGGCAGGGCCAAAGAAACTCTGAGCCATGCTACCAGATCTTTTATATCGATGCTACTATGGCTCCAAATGTGAATTGTGTGCCGTTGAATTTACGAGGTCCTCGAGGTGTTCTAACAGAATCCACATTAGGACAGGACAGGTAGACAGGAGCTGGAGCAGTTCACTGTAAGAGACAAATGCAAAGTACAAAGTGCTATAGGCCATATTTTTTATATCAACACACAGACAAAGAAAAAAGGGGCATTATACATTTACTGTTTACATAATCCAAAGGCATTTTTATATTTATAGACTTTCAAATCATTTGCAAATGCTGCAAAGTTTGAAGTATCCTTTAAAAAAAAATATATTATTCATTAATATTTAGTGACTATTTTTTGACTTTCTGTGACAATTATAGGGGAACTATCATTAATGTTATTGATTACACCTGTGCTGAGACCAAGGTCTATCCGGCATATGTCAAATGAGCAAAGGCTATACAGTAGACTGGTAATAATATGGACATATACAGTATGACATAGTGGTTTAGAAGCCTCTGTCAGTCACACAGACCATCTAAAGAAATACAGTATAAAGTAGGGCAATGTGTCCTTTTACCATTAAGGAGAAAAATGAAGAAAAAAGAACTGCACACTGTCTCAGTTACACGTGGTATATTTATTTATTTCCAGTATTTTTGTCTACACGACCTTCATCAGGCACACGCATCACAGCAGCTGAGCAGGGTAAGTTATTCAATCAGATGTCCACAAAAATTAGGTCAGTTGGTTGATAAACAACTTGAGAAACACACACACACACACACACACACACACACACACACACACAAGTAATTGAGTAAAGAATGCATTTTTTTTCTTTAAGAAATCTGTAAAACCAGCACACCATCAAAACATTAGAAAAATACAAAAGGTAGATATTCATCATTATGCAGAATAATTAGAGCAACATCCATATAACCCCAAACCAAAAGATCAAATAATTAGATGCACATTACAAATATACATTAGATTATGAGATTATGAGGACAAAAGACTCATGATTTAGTGAATGCATTTATTTTTTTCATCCAAAACACCCTGGTAGATATGGATAAAATAATATACACATGCAAAAGTCTCATTAAAGTCTTTTTTTTTTTAATGCCTGATTGCAGAAGGCAACATGTGAAGTCAGTATTAATCTAACTAGACAATTTTATTTTAATTTGTTACCCACATGTCATTTAACACTTAGCCTATACCGTAGCTGTATTCTGAACTAATGACACACACACACAAAAAAGATTAAAATGTGATATTTTTACCAGCTGTCGTCAAAAGCATTTCTGTTTGAAATTCCCTGACGTGAAATCATTTGGAAATCCCCTTCTTAAACTATGCGTCCTGCCTGTGCTGCACAGTGAAACATGATACCAGAGCTAATGGAGCACAAGTTGCAGTGCAGATGTGTAAACTCTAGGGAGCAGTAGACTACAAGCCATTAAACTCCTTCCAGGGAGCTTAACAGATGGTGCTGTACTGTATGAAGCACTCCATCACGCCAGCAAAGACCTGGTTAGGAGAGTGAGAATACTGTAATTATATGTCATATGCATATTCACTGCAGGCCTGTATGTAATTAATTGCAAGTTAATTTTTAAAAAAGCACAATCTCAATGAGAGAACTGTCCCTCTGTGTCTGGCAAAAGTGAACTATGTCTCACAGCCATGTACACTTTAATAACTTCCTGAAATACCCTGTTCATAAGAAGCCTCCACATCAGTATCAGTATATAGTGTATGCCATACACACTTTCTATGAGAGTAAAGAAGAAACGAATCAGAAGCCTCGGGCGAAGTTTTAGAATCAGGAGAAAAGTTGTAAGTAGATTTGTTCAAACTTTCGGATATATCATATGATTCTCGCTATATAATTTCTGCCTCCAAGCTCAGATTTAAATGACCAGTAAAGGTAAAGGTACAATTATAAAGATTAAAGTAAGTTATGGAGGGGGTTCTGGCTGGTTTCAGGGGAGTGTGTGGGTGGGATACAGCTTCTCTGGAAATGGAGAAAACGGAGCAGAGGAATGTCCCGGTCCGACCCATTTGAATATTACATCATTTGTGTAAAAAAGCGAAATGGTGTTCTGTTTGCAAAATTCCCACTCTGTTAGGGCCTTTTAATGGAATTTCCCAAATAAGTTGGAGTGTGTTGGGTCCACTGTGGGCAGCTAATAATTAATCATCCCATTCCAGCGCCTCGGAGCAGCCAACGTACATAAACCTGGTCGGGTTGCGGTGTAGGAGGGGACACACCTAAATGAGGAAAGATGAATGTATTCAGTTAATCATCATAGTGCTGCTGGTGTAGTCTTAATGTGATTATGTGTTTGTGGCTGTGTGGATGTACAGTATGAGTCAATTGACACAGGTTGAGGGAATGTGGGAGAGTTCTATATTAATATGAAGATTAAAATAGAAACTACTACCTACACAGGTCAAGCCTTTATGTGATCCCCCTCATTTGAGAGAAGTGAATTAATATCGCCGCCATAATGATGCAACAAGACATTAATGTTGCTGCTTTTAGATTTAGGAGCATCATGGGAAAAATATGCTTTTGTACACTGCTGCAGTTCTCTGGGATGGTTTTCATATTTTTAACCCTGTCTTTCCTGACATCCATCTTTCACCTCTCCCCAATAGGAACAAAATGGAATTAAGCATTATTAGCTTTATTATGTTTTATGCTCAACAATTTTAACGCTATAGGATGGGGTGATTGCAGTCGTGTGTTTACCTTTATTACTGTCAAATAAATCTCTTAAGAAGTTTGTTACACTTTTAAATATTGTTGTTATGTGTGTTTGTACAAATGCACTAGACACAAGTTCACGCTATGTACTTGTGTCTGAATAAAAATATACATGAATTTAAACATATGTGCAAATAATTTAAATTAATAAACTATTAGCAATTAATTAAAGTAATTGTAAATCAAACTACTTACCTGTTTAATACAGTTTAGTAAAAGTAGACATACAAAATGTAAAACTCTTTTGTATTCAAAGATTTACTTGAGTAAAGTGTTAACATATCAAAAATAAAAGTTCATACATATGCAGAGAGTTATATTATTATTATATAGCATATAATGTAATTTGATATTACTGATGCATTAATGTGTCAGCATTTTACTATAACAATGCAACATATACAGTATAAGCTGATCAAATGCTTTGAATGTAAGCTGTCAAATAAATGCAGTAGGAGTCAAAAGTACAATAATTAGCATGAACTGGAAATAATTGAGTAAAGTACCACAAAATTGTACTAAGTACAGTACTCTTAAATTAAATGTAGATTTGCTTTTCACCTTTTTTACCCAGTCTTGTCTGATTTAAAGTGCTGCCATTTAACCATTCCAACGAGGACCACGATGGAAATAAGTTTTTAGCTTTATGACATTCTTATCTTCAAAAATTCCAATTGTATATCAGGATACAACTAGACATAATTAGCATGTTGTGCTCACATTTGCAAAACACTCAACTACAACTAAAGTCTATGTAAGAAAAAAATCAAATCAAGCTGGTTACCAGAAAATTATAATAATGATAATTTACTCAAAGACTTCACACTTTTAATATGCGTGCTTGATGGCCCCTACGGTGACCCTGGTGACCTTGGCAGCAGCTGATGGTGACGGCTGGTCCTGTATTATAGCATATTTTTAGTCCTTTTTCAGTCCTACATGATTCTCTGATTTAGTAAAGAAATCTACAGATTTTGTGAATTCAGTATTGGGCAGATAATATGTGGAACTATTTAACAGTATGACTATTTGTGTCTTTCTTTTATCCTACTCACCATGTGAGCCTATAACATTTCTCTCCTCCGTCACGCTGGTTTGCAGGAGTGTAACCAGAGTGCTCTCTTTAACAGATTGGAGTCAGATTGGATCTATGCACACACCCAACAACCAGATGCTCCATGGTTTATGCTGCTGTGTGATGGCCCGGGAATCCTCAATGATGTCATTCACAGCGCCGTAATGCTTTACGAACATGCTATATTCCTGAAACAGACTGTTGTACGTTCTACGAAATATTGGCCAGAAACATCTCTAACAGCCTGTTTATATCACATGCCCGTCAATCATTCTGCTCTCTATGACCCCTCTATTAAATCTAAGTCTAAAGTAGCTTCATAACAAGACCAGAGGATTGGCTAATTGAGTCTTCAAAAGCTTTGATATTTAGAATTAAAAAAAAAAAAAAAAAAAAAATGTGTTTGATAAAGCTGCCTTCTTCTAAATGGAAAAATAAAAGTTTTCCCGTCTAATTTCAAACTTCAAAGCATATCTTCCCCGACAAAATTTAGGTCATATTCCCACAGTGAATAAGCATTGTGAGACTCCCTCTTTGAATTGTAATCAAGTTGAGGTCCGCAAGTAAACACGTTTGTCTCCGCAGCGGCGAACACGTCTCTCCTGTGACTTCAAACAGCAGAACTTAAGAGACTGTACTGTTGATTGTGTGCAACATTTGCTTTGAAGATGTCGCTGAACAAAAAGCAAGATGCTTGTTAATAATGATCCTTTTTGTTTTGTTAAATGCACGAGAAATTTGTTACATTCAGTAGGTTTACACACACTAAAGAAACCCAGAAAATGAATGCACTATAATAACCTGGTTACTGTACAATCCGTGTATACATGCGGCAGATCAGTAGTCATATTCCTCCCCTATACCCCTGACTTTAACCAGGCATCTTATATACATGGCGTATAAAGCTGCACTCATCAGCATTTTATATTAACAATGTATTAAATGTGTAACGTGAAAAATGTCGCTTGTAAAAAACTAACAGAGAATTATCACCCAACTCTGCAGTTCCCCTCAGCAATATTGTTTTTAGGGCTGTCAAAGTTAACGTGATAATAACGTGTTAACGCAAGTTCGATTTAACGTCACTAATTTCTTTAACGCATTAACACAACTTGCATTTTTTTAAGTTGTATCAGGCTCAGTTTTAAAGCTAGAGTGAAGATACTGGCATCATATGGAACTAGGAATCCATTGGTACCATCCATGTCATACTAGCTTGTCGTGAAGGACATTAAATAACGCTTAAAAATTCTGCTAAATTTTGGCGAGGAAAAACAGGCATGGCCATTTTCAAAGGGGTCCTTTGACCTCTGACCTCCAGATAGGCGAATGAAAATGGGTTCTATGGGTACCCACGAGTCTCCCCTTTACAGACATGCTCACTTTATGATAATCACATGCAGTTTGGGGCAAGTCATAGTCAAGTCAGCACACTGACACACTGACAGCTGTTGTTGTCTGTTGGGCTGCAGTTTGCCATGTTATGATTTGAGCATATTTTTTATGCTAAATGTAGTACCTGTGAGGATTATTGGAGCAGGCAGCCAGAAACTCAACTCCAAATGAACTCTAATGTTGTTCTGTGTCTGTTGGATATGTAAATATGAAACTGTTAGCTAACATGTTGCAACACAGCAACATTATAATGTGATAATATGTCAGCTCGTCTGCAGCTTGTTGCATTGTCCTCAAGTGGCCAAAGAAAAATAAAATCAATGAATGCAGCTTTTAAAGCGTCAGTAGGCAACAATTTTTTGGCATCATTGGGCAAAAATTCCATAATAACCTTTCAGCATATTGTAATTCAAGTGTTCTGAGAGAAAACTAGACTTCTGCACCTCCTCATGGCTCTGTTTTCAGGCTTTAGAAAATCTAGCCCGTGACGGGAGACTTTGACCAATCAGAGGTCATTTCAGAGAGAGAGCGTTCCTATTGGCTGTGCTCCGGCTGGTGGGCGGTGCTTGGTATTTCCTTAACTTGATCTCAACGTGGCTGCCGGGTCACAAACTTTCTCATACAGCTACACTGTACACCACAAGATGTTTCTGAAATATTTGAGGAGAGAAATAGGCATTAACGTAACAGAATACTGATTCATATTTGATCAGCGCTGCCTAGTTTGACCATTTGATCGGAGTTTGCGAGTGATTGACAGCTGGCTCTCATAGACGGCAGCTGGACAGCAGACTCCAGATCAGCTCTGATTGGTTGTTTTCCTCCGGTCTGTGAAATCCTGAAGATGCCATTAGGAGCACCGGAGGACACAGAGGAACATGATTTTTTTCAGATTACCTGTCTCATGCACTACTGTCAGGATATAGTGACCCTTTTATGAAAAATAACTTTTTTTAATCATATTTGCTCCATTTCTACCCTCTGCAGCTTTGCACAAAGTTGTCAGTAACACGTTAATTATGATTAATTACAACTTGGATTTTTATTTTTGTAGCTCCGGCCATTGCTTTTATTGGTACTACGGTACAAGCCAAAAGCTAATCAGTAAGTCAGGCTGCAAGCTGTGGCGGATATTCACAATGGAGAGAATACTTTTACCAGTATATCCTTTATTTCTCAGGTTTCTTAACAACTGATAGAACCAATGGAGCCATGGAAATAAAAGCCATGTTGTAATAAACCATAGTTTGCATTTGAGTGCAGGTAAACACACAGATTTTCATGGTGTGTTGTTGTTTATTGAAATTCTGAAAGTTCAGCCAGCCATAAATCTGACTCGGTCTTGCCCCCCCATCTTTTTCGGCTAAAAATAGCGCTGAGTTAGCATGAGGCCTGTTACTGACACCAGGCAGCTCCAGGTGGATTCAGCCTTCCAATGGCGTTGACATCTCAGCTCTCATCTCTCTCTCTGATTCCTCGAGGTGGAGGTGGGTGGTGGTAGCTCTCTGACAGTGATTATAGCGGTTGGTGGTGGTGGCCACATGTAGGTGGAACTTATTCATTCAGGCCAAACAGTCAGTCTATCGCAGGAGAAACTGCATTCATTTCTGGCCCAAAAAAAAATGGACGAAAAAACAAACAAGTAGTAGAAAACACATTTGGAGTGTTTCTTTCAAAGTATATTGAGCTCCTACCCAAGTTAAATTTAGGTCCTTTTATACCCACTTCAAAAGACAGCAGTGCCCCGCGGCGAAGAGCCCCAGTTAGGTCAGGATTTAAAAAAAAAAGAAGAAGCTTGAGTGTCTTTAGCCCTGGGCTAATTTCACTGATTGCAATATAAAAAGGTGTGCTGAGGTCACAGCATATAGAAACGTTTTACTGTATACTTAGCTAATTTAACAGTATTTCAATAGCGTATCTGCCGAATCAGACAGAGCGGCGGCGGTAGCTGGCAAAGAGAAGCAGCAAAGCGGGAGTGAGGCAGACAATCTGAGAGAGGGGAATAGAGAGAATGCGTCAGCTGGTCCAAGTCTCTGCTATAGCTGGAGAGGTTATGGGTGTGCACGCTGCTGCCAAGTGTAATGAGGGTGCAGCACAATGACCACCAATCCACACACACACACACACATACACACACACACACACATGCATGCTCCAATGATTTCACTCAACTTTCTTCTGTTTGGGAACACTCCGTGACCTCATAGCACGAAACACACAAGTGCTTCTTAAAAGATCATTTCATACAAACGACTAAAAATACCCACTCGTTTGAGGATGCCTTATAAAGAAACAGCTTTCAGTCATCTCAGCAAGCGAGCTACTGATGTCATCTCAGCTGACAAAAATCAAACCTACGAACAAGTTTTAGGGGTCAGGGTAACATTTCTGTGGAGGATTTTGGAGCTTCACACTGCATTTTTTGTGGTGCTCCATCTAGACACAAGACTCCAAAGACTCATTATAGGTTGGATTTTCATTTTTTGCTGTCTGCAGTTCCGAACATTGTAGAGATATGTTCTTTTCATCTGTTCAGATTTATGCACATTCTTTCTGTCCTCCTATCACCATTTTACAGTAAATTATCACAGGAAAGGGGAGGAAAGGAAAGGAATTGAAAGGGAAGGGAAGGGGAAAGAATGCAAAAGGACTACAGGCAAAGGAAAGGAGAGGAAAGGAAAGAATGGGACAGTCAAGGGGAAGGCAATTGAAAGAAAAGCAAAGTACGGATAGGGAAAGGAAAGAAATGAAGGAAGAGAAAGGTAAAGAAAGCTTTTGAGATGTGAGTTGCCAGTTCAGTTCTAGTTCATGAGAGGATGAGTCTATCATCCTCCTTTGGCAAGGTCTATGTCCCGCGTCCTTGGGCTCCAGATTGCTTGGATCTGTCATACTGGGCAAGAGACAAATTCCATCAGCAGATGTCATGGTACTGTTGTGGGTAAGGGACCTTGAATGATGGGTACATATTATTCTGTTGCACACACGGCCCACTAGAAAGCAGGCCAAAATCACAGTGCGATATTTGCTATAGAAGAAAGTTGGAACAAACAGCAAACTGAATGTCTGAACAATCCACTGCAGATCAATGGTGACGATCTACCCAGACAACAAGGAACATACCCTCTACCGACCACCAGGTTGGAATATTACATCACAGTCAATATCAACACAATGCCTGAGCTAAACTGGGCTGTATTTACTGATAAATAATTGACTTTTCACCCTCTCAACTCCCCCAATGATCCCTCTCCCTCTTGTTCACATAGATTCAGCTGCATGTTCTACATCAGCCATTTAGCACACATTAAATCGAGTCTTTTACACGTCAGCTTGTCAGCCCCCAAAGTACTGGTTAGCTACTGTCCTGCTGTTTCCACAATAAACTTTTGGCACAGATAACACAGTACAAGCTTCCAATAAAAATGGTTAAAAGTTTGAACAACATGATCGTCAAGAGGATGTAACAGAGATGCTAAAATGAACAGTTTACGCCCCCAGATTGCTTATCATCATTACATCAGTTGAGCTGTTAATGAGTGTGTATGAGGGATGGCGGGTGTCTATGTGGGGTTTGAATTAAATACTGACTGCCTGACTGACTGGAAGAGGATGTATAGAATACATGCAGTCCATGACCATTGTTCTAGGAAACAACAAAGATTTTCCTTCATATTATCCCAACTCCATCTCCTCGGTGATACTGCTACAGGCTGCTGCAATAGTGCCAGTCCCTCTCAACGAACCTGGAGATTCATTTGAGATGCAGCTCAGCACTGTGTCAAGTTGTTCTAGTCATACATTGGAAATAAACATGAATGAATGAATGAATTATTTAAAATAAATAGTAAAAGTGTTTAAGGGTTTAAAACATTATGATTGAAGTATATGATAGTCATTTCCATACTCTATTATGTCTCATAAGTTGTTGCAGCATTTTTGGGGTTGATACCATTTGTTACACAGATTTGGTGCTAAATTTAACCATTTTTTACCACTCGAGAATTAATAAAAATGATCCATAATCCCTCCAAAATACCACATTAAGACACCGAGACCTTGAGGAACACCATAGAAAAAGCCATGCTGTGATTTGGTGACAAAACCTTTTGTCATTTGGAGATTTCTGCAAGAATTGCATTTTTCAGGGATTGGATGGCGAGCACTTCTGTTGTGTAAAAACTGCTCAGAAACCCCCTTATTGTCAATCTAGCAAGGAAAGCCATCCATTGAATGCTCTAGGTCTCTAGTTTGTGGCTGTAAAGTTTCATGAGGCTGTGATTATCTTAAAGGTCACCACAGGTCATTTTATACAGTGAGTTCAAGTTTACTATATGAAATGGCTACTATGGGGACTAACATCATCACACATGAATACAGTTGGGCTCATTGGATCCACAAGAGTCTCAGCTTTACAATGATACCCAATTTATGTAATTAAAGACTGTTTAGGGACCCCAGAATGCAGAAATATTCAAATACACTATTTTAGAATAGGAAAAATGTACAAATTTATACTGCATTAAAAAAACTGCATGGTTTTTGCCCCAAGCTGCATCTGATTATCATAAAGTGGGCATGTCTGTAAAGGGGAGACTCGTGGGTACACATAGAACCCAATTTCATTCACATATCTTGAGGTCAGAGGTCAAGGGACCCTTTTGAAAGTGTCCATGCCAGTTTTTCCTGACGTGATCACTATAAGCAGTTTCCAACGTACTACTACTTTATATTGTATTCTGGCACCTGTCGCCTGTCATACAAACTTATTAACAACTTATAACTATGATTTGGGAGCACATAATGTTCTGTGTCCATACAGCACACTGTGGCTTAGCTGTTGATTTTAACGCCTCTGTTCCCTTCTGCTAATGATAGTTTGGAATTAAAGCTGAAAGCCAGATCCACCTCTTCTTGCCTGTTCCCTGAGCTGCTGTAACAAATTGATCTTCCCCTTCCAGGATCAATTAACTTGTCTTAGAGAACTGATCAAACTCTCTCATTATTTGGAGAAAATCTATGTTTGTATTGCTTAAATAATACCAGGTTAACAAAGGTTGGTTTAATAAATTAGCAATTCATGGGAAACCACTAACTTTATCACCTCAATTGATCTCCTTCTGTAGAAGTTTATATGAATAGAGTTCCGCAAGATTCAGGACCTTCCTACCGAGGAAAGTTGTGGCTCGGTTTCCAGAAACTAAACTACCTCAGAGACATGCTGACCATGATTAATGTGCCAGTGAGTGTATGGTGATATCGTTTTTTAAGGCTCTTTCATGTCATTTTCCTCCAGAGACATGAATCAATTAGAATATCCAACATTGGTTTCTGTGGTTATGGGTGCTAAAGTGACATTACTAATACCAGGTATTACTAGCATACATAAAAGAGGGATTGATCTTCTGACTTCTGGTTTTGTGTGTGAGCAAGTATTACTCTCACTTAGAACTTTTTCAGACTTTCCAGAACTCACTTCAGAGCCACCCACCTCTTTGTAAATCTTATGCATTGTATTGGTCTACATAAGGAGGATAAAACACTTCAATGTCTTGTTAGATGTGAACTCGGGTCACGGCAACGGATGATGTCAAATCTCAGAATACAGCTTTCAAAATAAATGTGCTATTGTCTGAACAGTTGGAAGAGTCAAAAGGTTGACACATTCTCAGTCAATTACAGCTGACTGAAATGCAAAACATTCAGCTTTTTATGCTTTTTATGCTTAGTCACAGTAGACTAAGTAAAGGTCTAAAAACACAGGACTTTCACTCAGGAGACCGGTTTTCATGTCCACTCGGTGACCAAAAATCAATGTTGACTTATTTTACGTTACGTTCCAAAATTATGTCGCTTGCGTAACATAGCCTACTTAACTACGTAACAAACGTACTTATCTTAACCCAAGCCACAAACTTTTCCTAAACATAACTGAGTAGTTTTGTTGCCTAAACCTAACATAGTTGTTTCCTATGAAAACTGAAGTTTTTTTTTAAAAGACAGTGTATGCATGTAACGGGCCACTGACCAAGCGTCGGCATTTGACGCGTTGGGAGTGAGAACGTGTTGGCATGAAACAACACTTCCTTAGATTAGAAGTGTTAAATGCGAGATTGCGCACAGCTCTCAACATGGTGACGGCTGAGCTGGTGGCGCCCAGCTAATGGTCATAACCATAGACGCTGGAACTAGGGGGGGCCATGGGGCCATTGGCCCCCCACTTTACGGCCCTGTCCCGTTTTTTTTTAAGGTCGTGAATCACTGTTTCCCCACATATGCCCCTATATTGCAACACGGGAAAAAAAGACCTTTCAATAATTTCCCAATTAAATCACATTAACATTCCTTGAAAACATCGTCATCAATGGTATAGAATTATACGGTAACTTGGCAACTACTGAATGAGAGATTCAGTCTCATAGTTTGAACAGTTATTTGACCTTTTCTACAAAAGAAAAACCATGTGGCAACCATTTTATTAACAATCCTTCGAGTATACCTGTAGCTCTCTAGTAATACCATGCCAAGTTTTATCTTCCAATACAAATGCATGATTTTTCACCAATCCAGCAGATTTATTAATTTGTTCATCACCTCTAGGGTAAGCTGTCATTCCGTCTTTGGGGAAAAGCGGAGCATGAACTCACACAGGTTGTATTTCAGACGGGACTCTGGGATGCTAGTTATCCTTTCATAGACTGACAGGAGAGAAAACACAACCCCCCCCCCCCCGCCCCCGCCCCTGCTTCGAGGTTCAACCCCTCTCAAATTCCCAAGTCTCTGGAGGACAGCTGGTCTGATAGCTGGCTATAGGCACTGTGACACCCACTTTTTTACTGGTGCACAATTTACTCCAGGGATGGGATGAATCTGGGCACAGAGGCTCATCAATAGCATTCCTGAGGACAGCAGGGCTCCTCGTAACCTTGTCTAAAGTCCCCAGATTGTTTGTATTTTCCAGTTTATTTAACCTTTATAGAATGAGGTATAGACCCCGGGAGATTTTCCTTTTTTGTCACGCTGCCTTGAAAGCCACATCAAATTCGGAAGCAGTGCAACCTAATCAAGACCAGAGTGTGTTTCTTACAAGATACACCATATTGGCTTTTGGCTTTAGAGCCTCAAGGTTTACAGATTTCATCACTTTTTGTGTAGTATACTGGCGAGATATCCACCTTGGACCACAGCCACAGGAATCCAGTTTTTGTGGCAATTTATTGAGGACAAGGCCTTTCAGATGTTCCACTGGCATCGTCAGCGACGGCACTATTGCCTCTGACCCGGCCTGTCATGGCTTTTCGTTAGCTGCTTGCTGAAGGATTCTCTTGACTGGCCATGTGGACAGCCAGAAAGACTCTGTCTACTTCCTTAAAAGACATCCCTATTTTTTGCCTGTTGAGGTGGCAGTGCACACCCTTAGTTTAAACCATGTCGACTTGTTCATGTATAAGTCATATGGCTCCCTGGCTCGAGAGTATGGATGGATTACTGAATGGTCCTACTGGGCACAGGCCCAGGGGCACAAAGGGTTGGGGGACAGACCAACAACTACAGTCTCTTTGAGATGCACAGCCACAAAGAGACACAAAACAACCACAAAGAGATGCAAAATGACTAGAATAGATGCAAAATGACCACAAAGGGATGCAAAACAAACACAGAGACACAAAGCAACCACAAAGTGAAACAGAACAACTACAAAGAGATGCAAAGTGACTACACAGAGATGGAAAATGACTACAAAAATATGCAAAATTACCACAAAAGGATGCAAAATGACAAACAAAAGGATGCAAAAAAAATACAGAGATACAAAGCAACCACAAAGTGAACAACTGCAAAGATACAAAAAACAACTAGAAAGAGACACAAATGGGATGGGGAAGGGAAAAGGGATGCAAAAGAACCACAGAGACTCACAGCGACCACAAAGAGATTTAAAATGAATACAAAGAGATGCAAAATGACCACAAAGGGTTGCAAAAAAAACACAGAGACACAGAGAGACCACAAAGTGACACAGAACAACTACAATGAGACACAAAATGACCACAAAGGGATTTAAAATGAATACATAGAGATGCAAAATGACTACAAAGAGATGCAAAATGACTACAAAAAGATGCAAAATGACTACAAAAAGATGCAAAATTACCACAAAAGAATGCAAAACAACCACAGAGACACTAAGCAACCACAAAGTGAATTAGATAGATAGATAGATAGATAGATAGATAGATAGATAGATAGTAACTTTATTAATCCCGAGGGAAATTCAAGTACTACTACAAAGAGATGCAACATGACCACAAGGGGATGCAAAACAACCACAGAGACTCACAGCGACCACAAAGAGATTTAAAATGAATACAGAGAGATGCAAAATTACCACAAAGGGATGCAAAACAAACACAGAGACACAAAGCGTCCACAAAGTGACGTAGAACAACTACAAAGAGATACAAAATGGCTACAAAGAGATGCAAAATGACCACATAAGGATGCGGAACAACCGCAGAGACACAAAGCGACCACAAAGTGAACAACTGCAAAGAGACAAAAAAAACCTACAAAGAGACACAACATGACCACAAAGGGATGCAGAACATCCACACAGACCCACAGCGACCACAAAGAGATTTAAAATGAATACACAGAGATGCAAAATGACTTAAAAGAGACGCAAACAGACATCATTTTGCGTCTCTTTCAGTCTGGGTGTCTTGCTCCTACCAAGGAGCCTCCAGGGGCCCCTCTCTCTCATAATCCCTCTCTTTTTGAGGGTTGTCTTTTGGCTGGGTGTTGAAAAGCAAGATTTGACTGTCTTCTCACAGCCACTAAAAAGAGAAAATAAGCTGCTGCTCACGCTACATGATTACTTCATGAATCATTTAGATCCTGGAAAAGAAAACACAAGAGGGAGAATTAATAGAAAACTAGCATAGTCGGCCCAGGTCAAATTTTCCTCGTATAATTGGAGCTGTGAATCAATACCTGTAATTACTCTCACTATGCTGCTTTTGACTCTTAGCCCTGCAGTTAGAAGGAACCATTTTTGAGTCCCTTCAAGCTTTTTGTTTTGCACCGCGTTGGATTGGTAATGAAATACAGGCAGGAATGTGTAACATTTCAGAGCCCTCAATAAATGAGGGGTCAAATTCCTTAATTTCAGGATTATTTTGAAAAAGCTGTCAAATTATTTTCCCTGTGAAGTTCTGACATCTGAACTTATACTCACTTATGCAAATGTAAATCTAAAGTCGCAATGTTCAGAATAGAGCGGGTTATGCTTAGAAGACCTTCTCCCCTGAAGGTCTAGAGAAAAGAACACATTCACATCAAGCTCTCTTCATGCTAACTTACAGTATACTTGACGTGTGGAGCTGCAGGCTAACTATCAGAGATGAAAGGGGCAGCTCTCAGAAGCACTTTGTTTCTCAGCAACCCTTGTATCAATACATAAAAATGTGGCAATACTTTCAGGCTTCATGTTTATGCATGACTGCGCCTTAGCTAAGATCTTTTTTTTTGCATGGCGAGAAAAGCTTGTGGTTCAAGAGTACGTAAATATAGACTCTAAGCCGTCCTGTGTGGGAGGACTGGTGGAGGTCGGTGAACCCAAAAAAGAATTTTGAGCTAAACTAAATGTCTTGCCGGTACACCTGAATCACATTAAGCCCATTGTCTTTGGTCATCCGCTCGGCCTGTATCTATATTTCATAGCTGGTACATCAGCGGATGGACTGGAAATGGATCTGTCATTTATGGTGAAATACAGGAGCTTATTGAGAATCACGTTCTTCAATGTTAGGATTACGTCAGGTGAACGATTATGGAAGTCTATTGGATAATATCTGGACGATTATAAATTGATTTTCAGAGCAGAACCGTACTGCTAAATATATATTTTTTTGCGAAAGAGCTCCAATGGCACTAAAAAATCAACTCCCAACTTACCTTAACCCCTTTTTAAAGCTGCACTAATCAATATTTTTATATTGGCTCAATTGTTTAAATGTAATGTCAAAAGTGTTCATGCGTAGTGACAAAACCACACATCCCAAAACTCAGCAGTCTTAGCCTCTTTTAGCTCATCGTTTTGGTTTTTGCTGCCCTCAAACTTTGCTTTATCAGCCCAACAGGAAGCTGTTTTCAGAATAAAAGCTCTGATAAACCCACTGTACGCTAACTGCTCAGCACCAGACAGACACAGTTAGCGATTAGCTGGTGAACACAGCGGAGCGTTTAGCAGCTAAAGAGGCAGATATGTTTCTAATGCTATGGCCCGGGCCTACAGGGGAAACCTGCCGCAGCATGAAAAATGACACTCCCCTCTTCGCAGCCCCCAAGAACCACCACCACCAACAGGAGATTTCAACCCTCAAAGTATTTATTACCCACAACTTTTGGGACACTTAAGCTTCAGGGTGGGCTAACAGTAAAATAAGAAACAAAATGGAACTACTCAATTAAAATGTAATTACCTAGGTGGAACGTTAAAACACCAAAACTGAAAAAAAACATTTTTAAAGCTCAATATTATCATGTTAACAATGCATCAAATGACCATGTGTTATGTGAAAGGGACAAACCCACAGAGAATTATCCCCAAACTCTGTAGTTCCCCTCAGCTTTACTGAGCTTTTCACCCTCTTTTAGCTTGTTGTTTTGGGTTTCGGCACACAAATGTTGCTATCATCAACCTTTTTTTCCAGCATTAGAACTGATTTTTAATATTTTACAAAACACCTGCAAGGCAGACCTCAATCATATACTTCTGTACAAGGCTTTCTAGCTGTTACCTCAACCAAACTTTACACTAAAAGAGATCTAATAGTATTTACAGATCATGGTCCTGAACTCCAACACCAACCGTGACTTTGACCTATACATTGAACATCTTGTTATAGTCACATATAGAATTGAAGTTTGAGTTCTAGGTGAAAAAAAACAAACATCTTCTGTGTTTGTCAGCTGATCAAAATATTCATAGGAACTTTTCAAACCAAATCAATTTCCTCTCGGTCCATCTGTATTTACAGTATGTTCCAAATACTCCACCAAATAATGTAAAGATATGGGTAAATACAGGTTCTATTTGATGCTTAAAGATTAAATGTTAACTTGCAGTATGTCACCTGCAAGCTTGCTTACAGTCGGCTACATTGGTTTGGTATTTAAATGCCAAGGTACATTCAAATAAAACAGTCTGTCTGTACTATGGATGTGTTTAAGCAGCCTGTTCTCATTCCCAGGGCGTTAAATACGCCATTAGTGTTAGGTACCGCCGCACGAGGCCCCCCTTAGCGGCAGTATGAAATGCACTGGGCGTTCCATTAAGTACAATGTTAACCCGGCAACAGTAAACGCTCCGAGAAAGTGCGCCGGGAGGGTGGTGACGTAGTTTAAAGAGCAAAAGCGACACACATCGGGCGGGGCAGGAGGGGAGGTGGATGGGTCCAACAACCACAAGGCTTTCATCCAGGAGACCGCTGTTCGATGTCCCGTGCATCACGTCACAATCAGCTGTTCGTTCGTGTCCTGTGTTCAGTTTCATTTTCACTGTACAAATGTAGTATAATTCATAATTATAGTGGTCTTGTTGCCAAATCCTAAAGTGACACCCAGGGTCGTGACAAAGCGGCGATATACATGACGAGTTGGGATGAGAATGTGTTGGTTTAAGACCTGTAAAATGGAGTCTCTGTGACCACATATCTCAGCAATTAAAGCCCCTATGTGTGGAATTTGTATTTGATTATAGTATATTTTAAGTTATTCTGATGGCATAAATTCTTGTTTATAGAAAAATTACACAATCCAATGAAAAGTTGGTGCAGTATACAGTATGTGTTGCTTTGGGCCTTCGGAGATCAAATCCTACACATGGAGACTTTAAAGTTGAAATTAAAAAAACATTTTTTTGCTAAGAAATATAATGTATCAACACATTATCACTCCCAACTCATCAAAATCGATGCTTGGTCAGTGGCCCTACGCTTCAAACTATGACGCTCTAGGTGTCCCTCTAATGTCAGTTTTGGACGTGTTGCGGACGGCGTGTCAGTTTCCGTTCATTACATGCATAGTGTCTTTTCTAAATAAAAATTTACTGTTTGGGTTGAAATAAGTATGTTTGTAACATAAATTATCTTTGCTTGTTACATAACAGGCGTAAGTAAAGTACAAAAGTTAAATAACAAAACTACGGTAATATAAGTCAACGCTGGACACAAACAGCGGCCTCCTTGGTAAAAGTCCTGTGTTTGTTTGACCCAACCATCGCACCCGTCCAACTCGCTGACTTTCTCACTCTTTATACTATGTCAGTAGCTCTACCCATCTAATACCAATGCAGATGGGTTTACATTGGAGTTAGTTGAGAGCCCGGTGTGTCCCATTCAGACGCCTCAGGGCACTGGTGTTTTTTTTTTTTTTTTACTTGTGTAGGCCTATTGGGTCAAATATGTTTGTTGAACTAAAAGTCAGCCTGCACTTTACTCACCTAACTCAAATCATTTCACTTATTAACAAACCCTGAGATTACCTGCTGTAACCTAAGCCTAATGCTGCTGCTTGTCACCGTTAACCCTCAGACAACATTACAGCACAGTTAGCTCTGTGCTTTCTACTCTTGTGGGTATATCTGGACCACACATACACACTGCTAAATCAGACTGTGCACACACACTTACACACACGTGGGAGGCAGAGGAGTTTAACTCCACACTCTGCAGTTCAGGGGGCTCTCACAGGGAGTATGAAGAGTTAATTTAGATTTATTAAAAAGAAAAAAAATAGACATCTAGTGTGAGGAATAAAGGGATGTGGTCCCAGCTGGGACCTGTATCTTCTACTTCATTTGCATAAAGGTCTGTACATCAAACGTCATGGATGCCCTCTTTAAAATATTCAAATACAGCTTGTTACAAGCTCCATCACTGCTTCTATCAAAGGCAGATGGGTGCAGGGAGAGAGAGAGAGAGAGAGAGAGAGAGAGAGAGAGAGAGAGAGCCAGAGAGTCTCTTTTATTCCCCCCACTGGTCAGCTCCACTGTTCTCCTGCCTGCAGGCCTGACAGACTGTCATTCTATAGGGCATCCCTGCCTTATCTCCCAGGAGTATATCATGCTGACAAGCACTAGCTGAAGTGAGCATGACAGTGGACGTGTTGAGGAAGATGTCTCCCCCTTAAAAGAGGAGCTGCTCGGTCCACACCGCGGAGGGAAAAACTGCTGCCGTGGCACTCGTCCTGCCTGTGTGAGCGGGAGCGGACCAACTGGCTCGCTGGTGTCCCCATACTGTACACAACATGGTGTTCCTCTGCAGCAGCCAGCGTGTCAAAATATTTAGAACACATTCAGGGAAATGATTGACGCTGTTTGACTACCACATGGGGCATGAAACATAATCCTGCTTGTTCTGTTTGCCAGTTTATTTGTATGTCTTTGTGGTGTGTGCAATTATATGTAAAAAGTGGTGGTGTGTGTGTGTGTGTGTGTGTTTGTGTGTGCCAGGTGCTCCTTCGTGTGGGTGTGGATTCTTTTAGCCCCTCACATATGCTCACAGTAAAGCGCAATAAATCAAATTAAAAAGTAATACTTCTGCCGTGTTTCTCGGCAAAGCAATCTCTAGCATGTATGATTACGGCAGATTGCCCATTCATCATGCCGTGTTGTAGGTTGAACGGTATTGTCAAATCGACAAATATCAGGTAAGGAGTGAGGTTAGACTGAAGCCTTTACTAATGAACACATATTTAGAAAAATAGATGGGCCTTGGATGACTCTCCAGAACATTATTACAGTCTGAGTGGCTATTTGGTCATTAATCACGCTGATTAATCAGCTGCAATTAACTTTAAAGAGAGACTATTCTTTCATGGGATGCTAACTCATTTTCCTTATTGCTGGGAATGTTAATGAAAAACTCATCGCTAATTGTTTCTCATTTTTTTCCCCCCCGTGTCTCACAGGGTTTGATTTTAAAATGTCATCGTGCTGTTTAATTAATTCTTTCTTTACATCACAGGGAGAAAATGTACTCCGTATGCAACAACGTTTGTTTGTGGCTGTTTTAGCTTCGTATAGGTCAGGGATCAGTCCTTGAAAGTTAGTGAAAGTCTTGGAAGTCTCCCTCCGTGGAAAAAGGTGCTGTATAGGAAGTTAAGTGATGTTATTACAGAACCCCAGAGGAGTCCATGGGTCAACAAAAACATATGACTTCAACACGGGGGACCACTGTTTGTTTCCTGTTTCCAACCACAAGTTTTTTTTTAACCTCTTAAAGCTTAGCTTAGCTTGTCGTGAAGGAGGTTAAATAACGCTCAGAACTTGCGCTAAATTTTGGAGAAGAAAAACTGGCATGGCCATTTTCAAAGGGGTCCCTTGACCTCCGACCTCCAGATATGTGAATGAAAATGGGTTCTATGGGTACCCACGAGTCTCCCCTTTACAGACATGCCCACTTTATGATAATCACATGCAGTTTGGGGGCAAGTCATAGTCAAGTCAGCACACTGACACACTGACAGCTGTTGTTGCCTGTTGGGCTGCAGTTTGACATGTTATGATTTGAGCATATTGTTTTATGCTAAATGCAGTACCTGTGAGGGTTTCTGGACAATATTTGTCATTGTTTTGTGTTGTTAATTGATTTCCAATAATAAATATATACATACATTTGCATAAAGCAGCATATTTGCCCACTCCCATGTTGATAAGAGTATTAAATACTTGACAAATCTCCCTTTAAGATACATTTTGAACAGATGTTCAAAATGTGCAATTAATAGTGATTAAATATGGACAATCACGCGATTAATCACGATTAAATATTTTAATTGACTGACATCCCTCGTGTATAGTCATCAGACTGCTTCAGTATGTTTTCCAGTGTCACAGAAGTGAGTTAAAGCAATTGGCACATACTGCATTTTAAATGACTATAAATCCTTTTACCATCATTCAAAACATTTCTGATCCTCATTTAACCCTAACCCACCGGCAGGTTTCAAGAGGTTAAAGCATGACCACGATTGACCCTAACCTATGTTTATTACTGTAACCATGACAATGAAAGTTTCCCAACCTTAAATTCTATACAATTCTATTAATTCTATTAATTCATTAATTCATTAAATCAGTCACAGAATGTTCTTTATAATCAGGATGTGTTTTCATCAAAGTTATGAAGTTAAATGCTAAATTTAACATACTGTTTCATCTCTCCGGCTCTGCAGATTTAAGAGCTGCTCACCTTGGGCCCAGTGTGCTGCACTTCAGGGTATGCACCTTTAGCAGGAGGAGGGGGGCAGCGGTTATTCAAGTTTAATTGAGGTAATATAGTATTGATTTCTGTTCCCTTTTCCCTCTTTGGTGCCTCACAGCTGCTTGGCTTCAGGCGTTCGAGTGCCTGACCAGCCGGTAACACACACAGGCTTTGATGCACCGAGAGCTGTGTATCATTGCTAATGACCCAGCTAATTATCTGCACGATAAACATTATCTGGTCATTTTTCACCTTGTACAAGCTTAACGGACATTGGCTTAGCCTGCTATTGATATCTGAAGGTGTTAAGGGGAGCAGTGTGGGATCATTTCTGCAGGACTATCCCGGGAAGTGATTTTCTCTCAACACATTTATTGCATATAACAGTTTGCTCAGTGGGTTTGGACCAACCTGTTCTAAATCAAGTTTTTAATATCCAGAGGATGGTTGCTCATGCTCTTTAGAAAAAAAAAAACGAACAAGGCTTTAATTTATGCCTATGATATCCTGGAAAATAATCGACCTTCAGTGTGAAATGAGAAGTGCTGGAAGCAGCCATTCATCAAATACAAGAGAAGGACATTTTCCCCCCAAGTCTCTTTAGTCTGGGGGGTCTGTGCTTTAATTGACCTCTTCCTGTGAAGTTTAATAGAGTAAAAATAGTCTCTGAATGAAAGTTATGACTAAACAGAGTTGGATTAAATCCAATAAAGCTAGTAGTAGCATATTCTGTCAGATTTATACATATTTGTATATCAAATAAAAAAGAAATACTAAAAGATTGACAGTTTATGGACATTGCGTGCTTTCTAAAAAGTGCATCTCAAAATATTTCTGAACATTCTGGGAAATAGTTCATAGAGGAATGAACTTTTAACTTTTCTACAACATTTATATTTCATGGGACTGCGGTATTTCCAAGGTTTCGGAACCCAAACAAGTTTAGTCGGAACTTTAAATCTTAAAGTTCATGTGAGGTGAAAACATGGCAGCAGACGGAGGGACTGTTGGAAACACTCTGATGACCCCCCACTGTGTTTGTACAAATGTTATGTTTGTAAAATAATGCCAAGAGGTCACACTGTGCGGCATTGAACCACAGAATTTTGAATACTGCTTTATTCTCATTTTCATTTTCATCATGTCCATGTTTGCTTATAGTCTGCTGGGTTTGAGTCACAACAGAGCTTGTCAATAGAACTCTGTACAGCAGAGTCAGTTACCAGAACCTGAATGCAGCATAGGTCAGGGATAGACGTTTCAAATGAGTCTGCGCTTGTGAATCATCTATAATGAGTTCATTTTGACACAAATGCAATAACAAATTATTATCTAGTTCAAGTAAGTTTCAATTTCTCCGGAATGTGATCGCCATATCACGATGATATAAAAGGAAATTAATAGAAAAACACATGCAATAATGTACAAACACAGTGGAAGAAACACTATTATTTAGTTCAGTAAAAGCAATACCACAATACAATGTAATACAATACAATACAAGTAATACAATGGCTCTTCAGCGTGCTATATTTCATTTTATTACCTCCGCCAAGGCCTAGGAAGGAGGTTATGTTTTCCCCGGCGTTGGTTTGTTTGTTTGTTGGTTTGTCCGTTTGGAGAATAACTCCAAAAGTCCGCCATGGATTTAAATGATTTTTTTTGGAGGGGTGGGGTGTAGCACAATGAACAATCCATTAGATTTTGGTGGCAATCCGGATCATGATCCGGATTCAGGAATTTTTTTAAGCATTACGACCAGCCATAACATTAAGACCTCTGGGTATAACACATGCGCAGTGTAACTGATGACGCGTTGATGACGCATGACCCAGCCTCTTTCCTTCAGAGAGAGAGAGCGGGGTGGGTTGGGGGGCTGAGGTAACAACTGTAGATTCGGCGTTTTTTTTCACATTAAACTCGGTGAAATTACAGTTGAGTTCGACCAAAGCACACTTGGTGATTATTGGAAAGAGTAACAACGACGGTTTAGGTGAGTTTTATTTTGTTTTCTGTCCAGTTTGAATGAAGTGTTTTACGATGCTCCGCTACGTACAGCTGATCTCAACATAAACAAAAATACATGTGGATGATGGCGCAAGCTGCACGGACATTCTATTATTATTATTATTATTGATGCATTAATATTAGGGCTGTCAATCGATTCAAATATTTAAATTGATCGCGATTAACTATGGACAACCATGTGATTAATCGCAATTTTTTTCTATGCAAATATATATTTATTATTGGAAATCAATTAACACAAAACAATGATCAGAAAACAACTCTCCTAAACAACCATCTCTGCTATGTGTTCAGTTTGCAGCCTATTGCTATTCATGAAACAACTGAAATGCAGCACTTAGTCCCACTTGCGTGTAAAGCCTTAGAAACGGCTATTCCAAGTAAAATGTGTTTGGAATTACAGAAAATAGTAAGTCTAACAGGCATCCCTTTTTCTGGAATAAAAATATGACAGTCACATAGTAATTACTTTTTAATCAGTAAGTTTTGTCAGAGCTTTGGATAGCTCCACTGATTCTCTGCCTGCATGCCCGTGGCATGGGCAGGCCTTTGAGCAGCTACAATTAGAAGCAGATTGAGATTTCTATTTCTACATCCAAAGGGGGATCAGCTGGCTCCGAGGAGCACTGAACACCAGAGAGCCTTGTTGGCCAACTGCAGTCTGTCTGCATCTGAAGCTATTCCACCGGGAACCCTAATCATAGCTGCAAACTCCGAAATCAGGGTCAGGAAAAGTGAAGAATTCAGAAGGGGACTTGGATGGAAGGCACTGAAGTAGAAATGTTGGTAGATGTCTCTATCCAAGACGCCTTTCAGAGGCCTTTCTCTGAGGAATGTCAACAGGGAAGCTGCCACAAAGGAAGAAGAGATGAATGTGAACTTGTTTGCATTAATATAATCCTTCTGCGTTGAAGCCTTATACCACTATGTTGCTTTACTTAAGTGTTAAAGTCCTTTAGGCAAGTCTGATGAGAAAAGTCTGTGATTTACCCATGTAAATATGTTGGCCATGTACACTTCCACCAGTTTCTTATCTGGCAGACACATGTCACTACTGATGTGGAATATCTTTGATTCAATGAGAACAGGAGATCTTCTGATCATTTTTATGGTTGAGGCTGAACAAAGAAAATAACATAGTGTAGTGGACATCCGACTCCAGTGGGATGGAAAAATAAATATGTATGCACCATAAACTGTAAATAAGAGGCGGACGTAGTTACCGGACGTCACCCATTGGTTTGTGGACTGCAATTTTGAAGCCTTGAGTTTGGCATTTTGACCGTCGCCATCTTGTTTTTTTGGCTGTCGCCATGTCGGTGTTTTCCAACCAGAAGTGACATGAGAGGGTGGAGCTAAGTACCACCGAACGCTTAATAAGACATTTTTAGGTGACCAAAATGGTATAATTAACTTTCATGAACTGAAACCACACTGTGAAAGGAAAGGGTTAAAGTTCTAAGACGAAAACACTTAGAACACAACTTCCAGACCGGACAACGCCGTGGTAGCGTTCTGTCAATAACAAGGTAGCCACGCCTTAAGGCATCCCCTGCTTTATGGTCTATTTGACTCTAAATGGGACCATAATTTACTAAATGAACATCATGCTGTATTGAAGAAGACTTGAAACTAGCGATTGAGACCATAAACTCATGTTTACAATGTTTACTGAGGTAATACACCAAGTGAGAAGTAGGCTCATTTTCTCATAGACTTCTATAAAATCAGACTTCTTCTTTTTGCAACCAGAGGAGTCGCCCCCTGCTGGCTGTTAGAGAGAATGCAAGTTTGAGGCACTTTAGCATTGGCTTCACTTTTAAGACCACTATGCACACAATAAATGACACCTCCCCCTCTAATTTTAAAATCACATGATCGAGCAATCTCCCATAATTCTGGCCTTGATCCAGGGTGTCAAGGTCCTGATTAGGAATGTGTGCGATTAGTTGCCTAGCCGATTAAACATTGCTACCCTCGCTAGCCAGTCCAATTTACAAAGTCCAATTTCTCCAATTCTAATCAGCGGTGACAGCGTGAGGTTTCACCAAACCATGAAGCCCCAAAATATATCATATGGTGAGCGGAAGTGAAATGAGCAGCTTGTTACTATACAATCAACTGTTCTTACATAGAAAGGCAATTCCATCCCATCTGTATCCTTTGTCTATACAATACATACTTTTACCCACAGAGCTTCCTCAATGTCTGGACTTTATATATTTAAAACAGAGACATGCATATTTGTGTTATAGAAGTGAAACTGTAGCTCAACAGACATAAAGCAGAGCTACAGAAAGCCCATAATCAACATACATCTCTGTTCTCCGTCTCACTATCCACTCCTATTGGGATGTCTAGAGATTTTCCTCCCATCAGTCAACGTGCAGACTGCAATAACTGCCATTACATGCCTTGCAACTTGTTCTAGAGTGCTTCCCTTTCAATCCGTCCTCATGAAATTCAAAAAGATCCACTTGAAAAACGTAGAAAAAAGGGCTACGATAAAGCCGCATAGCCTGTTGGAATGACTTTCTCACCTTGCAAGCAATAAATCAAATGTGAAATTATGCTGAAAGTAGCATTATCAAATGGAAAAAAGGATTACAAGAAACACCAAATAAGCTTCTTTCACAATGCGGTGTCACAAGATCCAGCCTGGGTAAAAATGTGACAGAATGAAGCCACATTTAGAGGAAGGTGTTTGTGATAATGGAGTCAACTGTAGCCTGTGATTATCTGAGGTCGAATAGTTAATAGTGACTGACACAGCACTTCATTATGAATCACACAACACTCTTAATGTGAAGAAATTACAGGCAAGAGGTTGGCACGAGCTAATAGCTTTTCATCCAAATGTGACACCTTTAAAATGAGGATTTCATTGAGAGGAACAGGAGGGCACAAACGGCTGTGTCTGCTTTCTATTCAGAAAATTTGAAAGGAAGTTCACTCTTGACCTTTGGAAACAGTACACAGAAATACTACTTTACAAAGTACCCTTGGCCCTTGTGCACTGTCAGAATATGGCTTTCAGATCGAGCTAATATTAACAGACCACAGCGTGAACGCTGGTCTGAGGTCAGCACATCAGAGAACAGCTAATGGTGTGCTTCTTTATGTGCGGCTGTATTAACCATTCACCTGCTCGTGGTTGTCCACCGAGCCTGATGAAGAGAGACAGAAGAGTAGAGAGCAAATTCTGCCCAGGAAGAAAAAAGACACACTACTTTTATTTTTTATATAATGTTTCAACCACAGATTGTCTTCCTCAGGTCAAAGTGAACACACCTAATGACTAATCTGATGTTAGGTATTTTTAGTGAGATTAGAGACTGATTTGGCCATTGTCTTCATGTGATTGGAGACACCTGGATGTGCTGTGCCAACCAGGTCTCACAGGAAGGATTTGTATGCTACGCAAAAGTCCGCAGTTGGGTTTAAGCAAGAAAACCACTTAGTTAGGATAAGGGAAAACGTCATGGTTGGGCTTAAGTAAACTAAGTAAAACATGTACATAAACACCTACAGAAGACACGTAAAAAAACGTCAACATAAAACACGTGACAATCCTCACGTGACAAGGGTCACTAACGTAACTTACAAAACAAAACACAGCTCAAGAGTCCGGTGTCGGTTGTACCCATCCACCTCCCCACCAGCCACCATTAGTGGTCTTTCTGGCTTTTTATACTACGCCATTAAATCTTACCGTAGTATTTATACGTGGCTGTGTTTACATTGCAGTCAGTACAGGATACATGGCGTGTAAAAGACGTGGAAATCAAGAAAGGCGTACTTATAGCACGCTAAACTCCTTGCGCATTATCGTGGTATTTATACACCTTTGTTACGGGTTGGCTGTGCTCACACGTGACCTGTGGGCTCTCTTTACCAATCAGGCTCAACTACCCAGACCTTCAGGGGGTCAGAAAGCTCCAGGTTCACTGTGCCGCAATTTCTTTGTGGTAATTTGATAAATTAAAAACTTGTTTTGTGACACTGTATGCACCACTAAAACACACTATAAACCGAAAGCATGAAGGCCTTAAGGGGATACCTGCATTATTACCTAATATTAAGGCCACATGTTGTAGATTGGATGTGGCGCCTCTAGCGGTGAGGTTGCAGATTGCAACCGAAACTTCTCCCCTGTGTGCCGAGCATGTAGGAGAACTACGGTGGCCGACGCAAAAATGTGAAAGGCCCTCTCTAGAGCCTGTGTTTGGTTTATCCATTCTGGGCTACTGTAGAAACATGGTAGACTCCGTGAAGAGGACCCGCTCCCTATGTAGATATAAACGGTTCATTCTAAGGTAACGAAAACACAACGATTCTTAGTTTCATGTGATTATACACTAAAGAAAACATACTTATATTCCATTTCTGCCAATAGATCCCCCTAAATGTTACTCTGTTCCTTTAATATTTTAGTTTTTATTTTTCCTTACATGTTGCATGTTAGGGATGCAAACTTTAAGCAATTTCTTAAATCGATAGTCGGCCACCTTAACAATCAATTATTGGTTAATGACAGGTCAATAGGAACCCACAGTTAATTTTTGCCACAAGGCCTGTAAAGGGTTAATCCGGCCCTGCTCTCACTGATTTAATTTAATTGAGTTCAGTGAAAACACAAACCATAATCAGCGTCTCCTCCGTTTTTCAAACTCTGAGTTGACAGAACACTCATTTCGTTGGTCAGTCAAGCTGGCATCCACTTAATCTCCATGTCACAGAGTCACAAGGTTCACTATACATATAATTCAGCTGTGGCTGAGCAGACGGGTGGGCAGGGGTTGAGCCCGCTCGCTGCTTTGTCTGCCAGATTGCCAGCTCCCGCGTGCTGCGCCTCCCCCGCCCGCCTCTCATTGAAAATGAATGATTACCAGGCGGCTGTCGTGTCTTGTCTAAAAAGCCCTTAAAGCTGCAATCTGCTTGATTTCTGGAGTCTGCTGGGTGTAAATCTGTTTTTGTCGGCTGGATGGGTGCTGCTCGGAGGGGGCTCGCCCGTCAACGCAGCTCACCCCCCGCCGTGCCACTACACCGGAAGAAAACACCCCGCGAGTTAGTCATATCCCTCTCTGACAGGATAAATGGCAGCTCCAAAGAGCAACAAGCAAAAAAACCACAACTTCACTGTGACCATGGCAACCAAGTTAGAGAGGAGCACAGCAGGGTTTGCTGTCAAAATGTGGACTGGAAAAGGACAGGCAGAGAGGGAGCAACACTGAGCGGAAAGTGGAGGAATAATGCAGCTGAGGGCTTCTTTCATTTCCACAGCCAGAATGTGTGGGGGCTGACGAACACACTCACACACATTTACACACTCAAACACACTACTGATGACCTGAATTTCACCCCTCATTGAAATATTCCCCACTGCAGAATTATTCCTTCTGTGACAAATCCATATGGGCCGACTGATGTGACACATATCAGCGGTTTAAAAAAGTTACTAAGCAACTTTTTTTCCTCATCTGCAAACTCACATTTCAGCGCTGTCTCAATTCGCTGTGTTGTTTTACTGTAAATTCCTGTCACATCTTAAGCTTTCCCGCGTCCTGTTTTAACAAACCGTCCAGCTCTGTCATCTCGGAGTTGGCATACGTTCGAGGTCAAAAGGGCACGAGGGTAAAAGTTCGTCCGATCAACACGCCGAAGGTTTATAAATACAGCCTTATCTCGGAACTCTTTTGATGTCTGGAAGTGTATTCAAAATGCAACCATATTCCTGACACACATTTTAGGCGAGCATCGCCCCGGGACCGGCACTATGAAATTGACATTAATGAGAATTGAGCTAGAGGAGGAAGATGGTGCCTCTCAACTTTCCCTGACTCCTTCTTCCAGGATGCAGCTCCAGACTCACTGCATTGGTTTATGAAAGTCAACTTTTTTCAAGCACGATGCTGTTGATCTGATGCAAGTGGTTATGCAATGTCGTTAGGCTGTCGTTTTGAGCCAAAAGATGGCGATGTTGTTCAGTTTGGCTGTCAAATGGTTTTGTTCAGAGATTTCCAAACAGCTCCAGGCCGGATCGCCCTGAAATTTTGTATGAATATTTACAGAATTATTCCCATTGATTTTGACCGCTTTGACTTTTTTCATCCAGCAACACTATCAGGTCAAACTTTCCCATTGACCATGAGTTTGGTTGATGATAAAAAATGTATCTTGCAAAGTACTTGACCTCCCCTCTAGTGCCAAAGCAACATTTCAACTTCTCTCAAGAAAATATCAGAAGATAATTGTCAGACAGACAGCTTTCAGCTGCTGCCACACCAAACTGTTATCATAATCTAAGAGACAAAATTAGCATGATAGTAGACAAGCACACTTATGCTCACAAGGAAGGGGGGGTAGCGGCCCTTGGCATCGGAAACCAACACACAGAAGCAGCCTTTCTCGACAGTTTGTGACGAACCGGGCTTTCAACTGCAATGTTAACCCACCCGTGGCGTTATTCAACAGTCGGAGCAAGTGACGTAGTATTAATAGCGTGAAAGTCTGTTCAGGGTGGGCAGGACGGGAGGCGGATGGGTCAAACAAACATGAAACTTTCAACCAGGAGACCGGTGTTCGTGTCCCGTGTGAAACTAGCAGTAACGTCGAAGTGAGCCGCTAGTCAGTCAAGTTAACGTCAACCACGACTGTTTCCTAACCCTAACTAAGTGGTTGTGTTACCTAAACCTAACTTCCTGTGAAAACTGAAGTTTATTTTGAAAGCATGTAACGAGCATATATTGACACGATGTCCCTGGTCCGTCCAAAAGTAACGCAAGAGGGGTACCCCGTGCGTCGGCATCCAATGCCGAGGGGCACTGACCAAGCCAAGGTATTTGAGTTGGGAGTGAGAATTTGTTGACATAGGTCTTTGTGTACACAAATGTGTTCCACTATGTGCAGTCCAGACACATGTGTAGGCACTTTCAGTCCAGACACATGTGTAGGCACATACAGTCCACACACATACACAAGTCCAAGACGATCCTTTCAGACATTAGCAGCTGATGAAATTGAAACCTGTCGCCAATGTATGCATAATATTGGTATGAGGTAAACTACATAGATGCACAAAGTACAATTTGTTCTTTAGACTTAAGAGCCGTGTCCAACTTCCAAACTACATACTATTTCTAAGCAGGTTTTGAGTTTCCAACCCAGTCACCAGAAAAAATGTTAACATCGGATGTTTCCTCCAAACCACGGATATGTTGAATGGCAACGCTTCTGAACAGAAAATCTGCCTCGTATCACACTTGCAGAAACGCAATGCCAAGTGGTTAACGTTGTGAAATGATTGGTGGTTAGGTTTAGGCAACAAAACTTCATGGTTAAGGTTAGAAAAAAGATCACGGTCCCGCCCAGTGTGTCTCTTTTTGCTATTCAAACTACGTCACTTGCTCCGACCGAATGCAACAACGTCGCCATTCAACGTATCCCTGGTTTGCAGGGTCCAATGCCAACATTCTTTCCTGGCGACTGGGCTGTGAGTTTCTCACTGTTATGTCACTGGAAAAGTAACAAAATGAAGTGTGCTTTTTGGCACTTTGTTACTCTGTTTAGATAGAGCTATACAAATAAAGTTATCAGTGCTCAAGAAACCAGTATGCACACTTAAACACATTTGATTTTCGAGTGGGCCGTTAATGGACACTATTGTCCCATAATGCAATGCACATAAGAAATTGAGGAGCTGCTCACAACAGCATAATATTAAAACAAATTTAAATGGTAGTGAGGAATCTCCATGGATGTATAAAGAGAACTAGATACATTGTTCATTCCTATGAAAATTGCTCAGTGGTGCATGAAGACAAAATGGCCCGCCTGCCGAGTATGAAATTATGCTTATCTTCCAGCGATCTTCCGTATCTATGGGCCCATAGAGCAGGCGCAGTATTGTTTCCTTTAACTATGCTTCCTCTATCTCAGGCTCATTGACATGAACAGCAGCACCAAAATAATTTTACACCTAATGACCTAATGATGTAAATGAGGGCTATTTAAGTGTTCTTACCTGGAAGTTGATTCACCTAAAAAAAAAAAAACCCACTGAGTTACAGATGTCTCTTTCCCGATGTTAGTCTATAGGGTAACGTTTTTTTAGGCCCAATGACATCACGTGATGAACACAGAAGTTGTAGTACCGCCGTTCTCGGCGCTCTTCCTGGGGGCTTGGAAAGCTCCAGAAAGATCTTAGAAGACAAAACATTCTGTTTTCTGTTTATGAAATCTAATGTCCATCAGGGCCTCATTTCCTATTAGTACAAAATGGTAAAGTACATTGATTCCTTGTATACTAACAGCAGCACTATGAAAATGAGTATATACTGTAGTGCATACTGTGTATACGCATACATACCTGGTTCGTTTGGTGACTTCCTTCAGTTCACTTTGGCTTGTGGACAAAACAAATACTGTTGAGTTAGGTCTACGTCTTAACACATGCGGAACATGTATGCCAAAGTGGCAGAGTTCCCCAAGAACAGCTTTGGCAGTGGGCAACCCTGTTTCTTACAAAATTACATTCCCGTACAACTAAACTGCATTCTCGATTACGTTTCGAGGGAATTGTATTTTCTCCTGGATTACAGTCGCAGTTTTAAACACGCGGTTAACGTTGTAAATTTAAACACTTGGTTAGGTTTAGTAAAAAACAAGATGGTTTGGCTTAAAATGACTATGTTTGTTACGTTATTAAGCTACTGACATATATTAAAACAACTGAACGTTGACTTTTAGTTTCACACGAGACAACTGGGTGCAAGTCCTGTGTTTGTTTGACCCTTCCATCACCCTGAATTCCTCCCTCCGCGAACTACCATTACAATCGCATTTGTGATGCATAAAAAACAAACGTAATCCACGACAAAATATGTTTTTTTTTTGGTAGTCGGACAGTTGTTGTTTGTTATCTAGACCACGCTAGTCAAGTTAGTCCCTGGACTTACAGCCCATATTGTGAATGCAAATGGAAAGGCTTCATATGTTATTTTGATATATTGATAGTGAGTGATTGAGTGTTATGATTTCTGCAACAGTGGAACGGGTTAAAACTGTGTGCCGACCTACGTTACATCATGCTACTGCATTTGCAACATCACCCGATGCCAAAACAGATGTACGCACCAACGTACCTGCAGCCATTTCTCCTTAGTCTCTATGGCTATCGTATTAGTATTCATAGCCATAGAGTAGTTTCAGAGGCATAACTTGATGAAGCTCTACCTGCTGTGACACCATGCAGCTAATATTCCCTGTCAGTTCCACATCCCTGCGAGTAACGCACACCCACCCACACTGGACTATCTTTGGTTTCAATTTCTGCACTAATCTCTCTCAGCATTATGCAAGCCCTGCTGCTCACTTACCCAAGACTATCCCAGGGAGCTTTGCTTTAACGAGATAATCATACTGACGATCAGATTGACATTTCAGACACTCTCTCCATTCCTCCCATCAATAGGGAACGCTACTTCTATCACTCGATCCATATTAGACTTGGCAGATTATCATTTAGAGCAATTCACACTTCATTGTGAAGTACTCACTGATGATTTTTGCATTCAAGGTTGCAGCCTTTTCTCGGAGTAAGATTAACACACATATAATTTGAATTCAATTAATTTCTCCTCTTTTAATCCCACTGAGGGCCAGAGATACAGAGATCCTCCATTACTCTCCCTTATTGTCAGTTCCTTGGTGGCGACGGCTTAGGAAGCAAATCCAATTATTTGACTTAATATTCACTTTAGTGTGCCAGGGATCCTGTCTGGGTGTCCTTGCTTGTGGTCATTTTGAGAAAAGCTGGTGGAAAGAATCAATTCTTTTGTTTTTACAGCCGGCCTGTACTTGAAAGTGGCAGCAGGAGGAGAGTGAGTCTCTGCACCGTGATCAAGTACCTCCAAGTCAGCTCCAAGTTTTATTGGTGGAGTATACAAACAGAAGTATTCAAGGCGATCTTTTTGGATTTCCTTAATTCGACAACCGCAGACCAATCACAGCAGGAAACAATAAAAGCAGCCAGAGTGGAAACACAAATGGAATTTTGTTTACTCTTCGTTATGGGATTCATAGTCTGGATGTAATCAATTCATAATTCACATAAGGATGACTATATCAAATACATTTAGCAGTGGGAGAATATAACTGTCAGAGCTAATGAGGTTTTACTGGGGTTAAGGCTCATTTGATACACCATGCCTTTAATTTGAAACAGAAAAGAGTGATTTGGCTGCTGATTTCCTGACTTGTGAAATTAATTATAGTTATTTTAAACAGTAAAAGCATAGCATTGAGTTTCATCTCATTATACAATCCGTAACTGACAAATTATCCAACACTATGAGCCCACTTATACGTTAATGCGTCTTGGGTGGATCGGATAGAAGAGGACGGCAAGGCCCTGCAAGGAGTGGTTCATTCGGCTGAACATACAATAAGCGTTGCTCTATCCTGCCTACAGGATATTTACACCACAGGAAGAAAGTACCGGATAACTCAGGCCAGCACAGAGAGACTCAGGAGGAGCTTCTACCCTCAGACCATTAGGATCTTATACGAGATCACTGCCCAAGACAACTGTTACTGTTGTAACTAAGCTGCTAAGCTGCAGAAGTTATTCTTCTTCTGATGTTACTTACCAAACAGATTCAGGTGCATCACCACATCATTCTGGACCGCGTGATGGCCGATCCTGATTTACATGTAGCTCATGAAAGCAACGACGGTTTGTAATCAGATCTGTGATCTGCATTTAAAACCACAAGTGCAGTGCCCATGCAGGGCATGCACACGTTCAGAGTGGGCCGATTGCTCACCCCCCGGAAATGCTGCTTGCAGCGTTGTCGAGAACCGCCAGAAGTGAAGTGGTTGTAACGTTAGTATACCCAGCATCCAGCAGCAGAAGTGAACTGCAGAGTGCCTGTAAAGGCCCGCTGTAGACGACAAGCTCGACTCAGTCCGCAGAGCCCTGAAGCCCTGCCCCTGCTGCTGCACATAGGGCTATCGCTGGTTCATCAGTTTGTCAATATTGAATGTGTCGTCTGTCCAAATTGCACCAACATTGACACCGCACGTCCTTGGGTCCCCAGCAATACACCCGCCAAGTGTGAAATAGATCGGATGAACGGTTCTTGTGATACGCAAAGGACACACAGACACACTTAAGTCACTTTTGGGGACATTACAGACTTCAGACTTGCAGTCATTTCCTGGAGATTTACCCTAACTCTAACCATAACCACTACTCTAACCTTAACCACTGACCCAAAAATCAGCTTTTTACAAATTAGGGACAAGGCTTTTGTCCATAATTACGCAAGCCGTCCCCAATTAACTGGTCTTTAGTCTGAAATGTGTCCCCAAAGTTAGCCTAAGTCAGGACATACATACATACAGACAGACAGACAGACAGAGATTCCTTGCTTTATAGTTAGATACCATGCACTTTAAAAAAAAAAGTCTGTAAAGCATTGGTGATGTTGCCCATAGGTTTCTAAAGAGATGTTTGAATAATATGTAGGTACTAGATCATCAGTGACATTGATCAAATCAGTAGCTGCCTTCTCTTGTGACATTGGGTGATATTTCTGTGGGTTCATCCCTATGAGCGACCCCTTTCACATTACACATAGTCATCTGAGCCATTGGTACTGTAAAAAACATTGATTATAGCTAATTTAATCTCATCTCACTACTAAAACAGGTACAATGGTCTTTTGAGGTTTCAAAACCGAATGTGCAGGAAAGTAAAAAAACATAAGGAAACATCATTTTGTCCATAACAATCTTATCCACATGGACAGATCAATGTTATAACACATGCTAAATGTTCATACAAAATATACGGTAACTCGACAGGTGAACATGCAAGGTGTCTATCAGTATCCGTGGTGACAGAGCTCCTGCGTGCAGTGATTTTGCTTTCCACATCTTCATGTGGAGTAAACTCTAAAAACAGATTCTGTAGAATCTGAAAGCAACGGGACAAGATTTGGTATCGGAAGTGTTCTGGTTTCTGTTTGTAGTCCAAGTGGTATTGACCAATCGCATTCGAGCAGGCTTTGGCTGAATGCAGAGAGCAAAAGAGGCGAAATGCATTGGCCGAAATGCAATCTCTGAACCCACCTAATGTCTAATAAAAAAACCCGTCTGATGATGATTCAGATTTGTATTGGTTTATAATTAGCTTGTAAACCGTCTACTTGTGAAACAATCTGGTCGTACACGTCGTCTCTCAACTCCAACTCCATTCTCGCATCTCAAGTAGCTATCGGACTGTAAACAATGTGCAGCGCATGGAAAAAGAAGTCGTGGCCCGGATATCCGCTGGCTACACCGGAATCCCAGAAATTTGGGCAGAGGCTTGTTGTCGTCAGACAGATAGCTGATGGGTTCCATCTGGAGTGTCACTGTAGTGAAGGGCGAATGAGTAGAAACTGGTTTGGTAAGGGCCTATAAGTGATACTGCATCTCACACTACTGCATTGGCTCAACTGTCGACCATGATAGAGGTACCACTTGGTTAAAACCTGTTGAGAAGTGTGTCCTGCAGCCAGTAGTTGACCCACAGTGATCTCTGGTACTGCTCCACTGTGTGGTGGCATGTCAGCTCAGGATTGTTATCAAGCCACACAGCCTCCCACATCCCTATAAGTGTGAGCAGGATCTCATGACAGCATATTGACAGTAATAGTTGCTCACTTCCATTAGCTGATACCAGCCACTCGAGTGGCTGTTTGGCTGCTGAAGTCGGAGCAATCAGATTGTGGCGACACAGCCATTTCCTGAAGCTGATTTGTCGGAGCATGAATCTGTTTGCTGTGCATGGTGTCAGGAGATTACAGACACTCCCAGACTGACGTGGGCAGCCAGCCTTTTAATAGCTCACAAGGCCACTAATTTATTTACTCAGATAAAATGCGCAGACTTGCACATGCAATCATTCATATAAATACACAAATAGATAAGCATGCAATCACGCGCACCCATTACAAATATTGAGTGTAAAGAGCGTGCGATTTTAATTATTTTAAAGGAGAGCAAAAACAGAACTTGCAACATTTTTTATAATTCTAAAGGAGAGTCACAACACATGCAATGATGCATTTCACATTTTGGCACTACTTTCTAAATCGTCAGCCATTATAAAAGGGTTTAAGTGGCTTACAATGGCTTAAGAAATCAATTTCTAATCATCATTTATAGATCGCTTATAAGCCATTAAAAACAACAAGTTTTGGGTTGCCTGATGAGTCATCAATAGTCAATGAGTATCTCACTAATAAGCCATCAAGTATGTCAAGTTAGAAATGAGAATAAATCCTTAATAAAGGGGCCAAATATATTTTTTTTGCTTTCTAATAAGCCAACAGCAGAAGTTATTAATAACATAAGTAATTACAACCTATAAACCCTAATAGTGCCTTGCTAGACAGTGATTCATTATTTTTGCAAGATCTACTACTATTGTTTTTACATAAACTATGAAAAACAATATTATATAGGTGAATAGAAAATTATGTTTTTTTTGCATAAAATTTTGCCTTGCATGTTAATTACCAAAAAGATAGCATAATAAGTAGCATAGCTTATTTAACTCATAATACAATGAATACATTTTTGTTGTTTTCACAGTGTTATTGAAACAAGTGGAAAATAGTCATGTGTTTATAACTATAATGTAATTATATAGGCACAGCCAGTGTGTAGAAACCATATACTGTTTATAAGAAGTGGACGTAGTCACCGTGACATCACCCATTGGTTTGTGGACTACAGTTTTGAAGCCTCGAGTTCTGCATTTAAGCCGTCGCCATCGTGTCTTTTTGCAACCAGAAGTGACACTAGAGGGTGGAGCTAAGTACAACTGAACGCTGAATAAGACATTTTTAGGCGACCAAAGTGTTACAAGTAACTTTTATGAAGTGAAAACACAGTGTGAAAGGGTTAAAGTTCTAAGACGAAAAAACGGACAACTCCCAGACCGGACAACGCCATAATTTAACGACCATAATTTACTGAATGAACATCATGCTGTATTGAAGAAGACTTGAAACTAGCAATTGAGACCATAAACTCATGTTTAAAATGTTTAATGAGGTAATAAATCAAAGTGAGGAGTAGGCTCATTTTCTCATAGTCTTCTATACAATCAGACTTCTTTTTGCAACCACAGGAGTCGCCCCCTGCCGGCTGTTAGAGAGAATGCAAGTTTAAGGCACTTAAGCATTGGCTTCATTTTTCAGAACCAGAGGTTGCCACCTGGTGTACACTCTTAGTCTGCTTATACCATGCAGTGGGCAACTCCGGGGTCCATCTTACTTAAGCGTATTTGCATGCTAACATTTGCTAATTAACATTAAACATAAAGTACAGCTGAGGCTGGTGGGAATGTCTTTAGTTTTGAAGGTATTTGGTCATAAACTAAATTATTGGACAAATTTTGACCTGATGATGACGCTACAGGAAAAGTGAAGGGATCACCAACGTTTTTACAATTCATCCTCAAGGGAACATGACTATGTGAAACACATTTTAACAACAATCCATACAAAGATGTTTCACTTAACACTAAAACAATTTTGGTGACAACAGAGCAAAAGTCAGGGGATTGCTAGGATTCATCTTCTGGGAACCATGAAACGTCTGCGCCAAATGTCATGCCTAATACATCCAATAGTTTTCAACCAACTGACATTGCCATCCCTGTAGCCACACTAACCAAAATCAGTTGGTTAAATTGTATGAATGCCAAACACATGTCAACAGCAGAAAGAGTATGAGAACAACATTTCTTTCACGTTGTGTTGATGCCATTTTTCTGGCAACAGAATAAAGTTACCACCATTTGCCGGTTGGTCTCGTCAGTTTTTGGCATTTCAATTTCAAACAATACACACAACTTGTTTCAATTTCCCCAAAATGTCACTTCCACTCCTTTTTCACTCTGACTGCTAAACACGGTGGTCACAGGCAGCATGGTGCCCGCGTGGTTAGTGCTGCCTCCTCACAGCGAGGTCCCTTTGTTCCAGTTTTGGCCCCGGTCTTTTGAGTGTGGGGTTTGCATGTTCTTGCTGTATTTGTGCCAGTTTCCTACCACACCAAAAGACGCTGCGTGTTTCATGCTTCTTTGTGGAATAGTCAAACAATCGCTGTCTGAAATTATATTAAGCATGTGACTGAACCACATTTTGAATGTGACGCAGATAGGCCACATGGTCTGAAGTGAGAGGTTTACTGACGTGCAACACAAATAGATTTGGAAAAGAAACTGATCATATTTTACGAAAAAGAATCAACAACAGACAAAGACATCCACACTAATACAATGAAAAGTGTGTTAGTCTGTCTCTCACTACTTTCTGGCTGCCCTTCTCTGTCTGGCTCTCAGCTCCAAGCCCATTGGTTCCTACAGAAGATGTAAATCTTTAAAAAACAGCTCACAAATTGAGAAAGTAATTTTCTAAAACAGCCGGCCACTATAGTTTCAGCCATTTTGTTTCACTTCATCCATTCAGTCAAGTAGCTACAGCATGTAGGACGAAGACCTACCCGTTCTAAATAATGTCTACAAAGTTATGATTGGCTTCGTCTGTTGGTTTCTTCAAACTGTGATAACAACATCTGCACAACATCTGCTCCTTTGAAACTGCTTGGAATTAATGTTGAACTCTCGTCAGAGCAACAAGTCCTTCAGTCTAAACCTGCAAAAGTGCATCTTATTACCAGTTAGCTGGCTCATGACCAAGACGTTTTAGGTTGAACCACATAAGTCAACTAATTTTCAGATACAAATGACTCACTGTTTTAAGGCCCTGACACACCAAGCCAATGGTCGGCCGTTGTACAGTTTGGGGCCATTGGTGGGCGTCCATTGATTTGTCTGTGTGACGCACACCGTCGGCTCTAGTCTGCCCATGTTGGAGGCTTTTCGTCAAATTCAGCATGTTTAATCGCCAGCGACGAATACCGACTACCGTGATCTGCTGGTGTGGAGAGTTATGTCATCTCACGCAGGCGCAGAACGTACGTGGTAGTTGGCCGTCAGCTGTAGTCTTTGCGATGTGTTAGAGTGCAACTTTTTGGCCAAGACAAAGGCGACGTGAGGTGACGCAACTGGTGGCCTTCGTCACTGCTTCGTCTTTGATGTCGGGTTGGTGCTTCTGGGCCTTTAGATGTGTAATGAAAAAATGTTGATAAATTATGATTTTTGAGGTTATTGAGGAATCATTCTGATTGACGACAAGTTACTTAAAGTTTGTCACTCAACCAACGGATTCGGATTCTGATCAATGGGGAACCTCACCAGTCACACACTAACATCAGTTGTAGTCTGACCACATTCACTGGTAACATCTAATTGTTTAATAGTGGTCAAAGTAACAGTGGAAACACTGTGAAACACAATGTAGAATAAAATAACGGCAGTAACAATGAGATTGTATCCATGAATGTATTGCCCCAGTGCATGATGGGAGGGTTCCCATGTTCACATAATCAGCACTCAGACTGTCACGGTTTCAATTCTCTACTCATTTTGCCTTTATTTCAAAACAAAAGCGCCCTGTTATTGAAGATAACTTCATCCAAAATTACCAAGTTAATCATCAAACTGAGTGAACCAAATCAGCTGGAGTAGCATGATCGATTAGCCTGATAACAGCACATTAGCCTGAATTAGTTAAGCCCCAATTGAAGAACAGAGCCCAAACCCAAAATCTGAATTGCTGACCAAAGGTCTGGAGGCTTAGTTTTGGACAATAAAAGAGGTCTAAGGCACACACTCACAGAGACTTCGTCAGAGTGGACTCTAGCTATACATCATAGTGTGCAGTTATCAGTTATCAGGTGTCCTCATCATGACATATGCGATCAATCACAGGCAGCAAAGTATGAAATTTACCAGACTGCCTCATGTCCACCGACCGGCTAAGGTCAGCGATATGCCACGTGAAGCGGTGAATACAGAGCACATGGAAAAGAGCTCTCTGGTTGGAGGGTTTGTTGTGTTTGTAGGTCCGGTTTGAACGGTCTCCACAGATACAGATGGGGCATCGCACGCTCCTGCTGTGGGATGATGGGAAAAGCTTTAATTTGCTCTCCTTGTGCAGCTAAGACTTGTCCCCACGGATATAAGTGGATTAAGGCAGTGGTGTTGCTCAGTGTGAGGTAGCAGCAGGTAGATAATCAGATACTGTACTACTTAGCATTTTGCTTTGCGGGTCTGATGTTACGAGCCTCGTCCATGTATCGCATTGTTTAAAACCCGCCGTGTGGAGGCACCTCCTCAATGGTAGCCTGGCTTTTGAACGGCCCTCCAAGGTTGCCTGGGGGGGTAACAATGGCTAGCAGGTGGCGGCTTCTTTCAAAAGGTTTAAGGCTTACCTCCAGCCAAAACAGCCACTTAACCTAAGTGTCTCCGGATGAGAGGGATTGTAAGCAGCTTGCTCTATTTGATGAAGTGATCGGTGAGAGGAGCCGTGGTGCCAGGGCAAGCAATTGGCCAAGACGATATTGTCTGGCTCCAGAGTTAAAGAAAAAAAGCTTTGAGTATCTCACAACGCAGTGTTCCGTTTGTTCAAGTAGTGACTGATGCTTATATTGAACAGATTTTTTTGTGCTTTTTTGTGGTTGTCAGGGGAGACATGATTAACCGTGTCACCCCTAGCAACACGGTCACCCCTTTCTCAATAATGCCTGCTAATTAAGCGCTTCTTCAATCCTCTTTCAGCCAAGACTGAAGAGGGCAGCAGCGGCCCAGAGTCTGAAACATGTTAGGCCTGTGTTCGGAAAGTTGCCAGTTTGAATCCTCAAAATCACTCACACGCAATCTGGCCGAGGAAAATGAAAGAGACTCGTCTTCGTTTGCAGCAGCTGTCAAGGTGCTTAATTAAACCCCACTGGCCTCTTTAGGGTTAATCACAAGAAGCAGCTGAGGACGTTGGCTGTAGTGGGCAGCTGAATGGTGATCATGGAATTCAGGATTGCTGAGGGGCTGTGGGCTGACATTAGCCCGTAGTAAAACAACATAGCCCGTTCACTTCTTGAGACCACTGAATCGGCACAGTGGGGAGCCACCAACGCAGAAGCCTCCAGCTAAAGATAATCTCCCAAAAAGTTTTTACAACTGCAAAAATTTGCCGCAAAACCAAATACTTTCGATGGGAATTCAATGAGCAGATTCTCTTGTGGGGTTAAAATAATGTGCAGAAATCTATCAAGATCAAGTTCCAGAACACGGTTGACATGTGAATGTGCTCGTTGTCAAAGGGCAAAGGGTCTCGGCAGTCCCTGACCTCTTGAACGGAGAGCCTAGAAAGTTAGCATGTTTCTATCATCTAGGTAGTTTGCTAGCAAACAGATAGCAAGGCAGCTAACATGGAGAGTTATTGTGACTGACAAAGCTTATTCTTTGGCTGTGTGAGTTAGCGGTTAGCTATAGTCAGTATAATCAATGCTTCACTAAGCTTCTAGACCAGGGGTCAGCAACCTGCGGCTCCGGAGCCACATGTGGCTCTTTAGCTCCTCTCCAGCGGCTCCACGTGGATTTTTAGAAATGGAAATGAGTAACTGTTTTTTGTTTACATTTTCATTTTTATTTATTATTGTTGTAGGTCTATGGTACGATGGTATGACGGTACGACGGAGTATTAGGGCCACATTGAGGGAAAAAAAATAAATCAGAGATTTTGAGAATAAAGTCATAATATTTTAAAATAGTAATTTGTACGTGTTATTTTCTTTTTTTCTCGTAAAGTTCTGACTTTATTCTCGTAAAGTTATTACTTTATTCTTATAATATTACGACTTTTGTCCCGTAAAGTTCTGACTTTATTCTCATAATATTACAACTTTTTTCTCGTAAAGTTATGACTTTATTCTCATAATATTACAACTTTATTCTCGTAAAGTTATGGCTTTATTCTCATAATATTACAACTTTTTTCTCATGAAGTTATGACTTTATTCTTGTAATATTACGATTTTTTTTCTCGTAAAGTTATGACTTTATTCTCGTAATATTATGACTTTTGTCTCGTAAAGTTATGACTTTATTCTGGAAATCTCCGATTTTTTTCCCCTTAATGTGGCCTTAATACTCCGTAGTACATTTGCACTCACTGCATTAGACTTATATACTATATACTTAGACTATAAACTGTGTTACCTTCATCACAATGCTCAAATGTTTTGCGGCTCCAGACAGATTTTTTATTTGTTTTTGCCTAAAATGGCTCTTTTGATAGTAAAGGTTGCTGACCCCTGTTCTAGAATGACCTATTTTGTACTCAAAGTGGATTTCCTGAATCATATTTCATTGTCTCACTGGTACCTGCAGCAACACGCCACCATCAACATAGCTTTTTGCACTTTTTTAACGCATTGTCACTTTTGGTCTGAGTGCCTGCTAACTATGCCCTGCCGGGATCAAACCCGCCTGGAAAATCTGTCGCACGTCATCCCCCATTTCTCTCGTCACAGTATTTTTCCTTTATACTGCTAGTTATGAAATAAAGGCTAAAATTCATCAATAAGTAATCTGTGGAATCCAATTATGCCAAGCTGATATGCACCTGTCGCTCCTCGAGAGTTTGATCTCGACAAAGTGACAGAAAACAATGGAATGCTATTTTGATCAGACACTCTGATTTTTTACACCCACGCGCCTCAATCTGCCCATCACACCGCCACAGCTCAGTGCCGGGTGAACTATTCAGTGTCATTAACACTGGCAATTCCCATTTTGAGTCATATCCTTGTGAATCTTTCCCATCACTATACCCATCAACATGATGTGATCACTGTATTGAGATCATACAAATATTAATTGACTAACAGCTGTTTGCTCTTTGCTATATTTAGTATGAGATTTCCATTAGTTTTCCTGCTAAATGAGGGACAGTGTGATTGTGTTATTTCATTAGATTGTTGCAGAACATACTGGTGACTATTTTGTTTGCTTGTGACAATACATTTTTTAGAAGAATACTCATTTATGGATTTGTTTCTTTTACAATAGTACTCCATAAAATGATTCACTAGGAGGCAAGTGTAGATTTCAATGGTAGGCTATTCAGTAAGTATTCAGATCCTTTACTTCAGTAACAGTAGCTATACCACCATGTAGAACGAGGCTACTCACAAGTAAAAGTTCTGCATTCCAAATTTGACTTAAAGCTAGGGTAGGTAACATTAAAAATAAAAAATGATTCAATCTAAGAACCCAGTGTCTCCAACTCTTCTTCAATGGAAGTAGCTAGCAGCACAAGTCCCAAAAGTCCCTAAATCTAGAGAGAAAGTCACCAAAATTGGCAAAGTCCAACCCTTCAGGCCTCCTGCCAAAGACACTCCTCAAAAATGTGTTTTTTTGTTTGTTTTGTTGTTAATGATTTAAGAGTATTAAATACTTGACGAATTTCCCTTTGGCAGTGGCAGTAGGCAGTATATTTTTGGCATCATTGGACAAAAGTTCCATAATAACCTTTGAGCATATTGTATTTCAAGTGTTCTGAGAGATAAGCTTCTGCACCTCCTCATGGCTCTGTGTTCAGGCTTTAGAAAATCTAACCTGTGACGGAAGACTTTGACCAATCACAGGTCATTTCAGAGAGAGAGAGCGTTCCTATTGGCTGTGCTCCGGTCATGTGACCGGAACTTGGTGTTCCTTCAAGCCATCTCAACCTGATCTCAAACATGGCTGCCGGGTCACAAACTTTTTTCATTTTACATTTAAACAGTACACTACAAGATGATTCTGATATCTTTTGAGGAGAGAAATAGTCATTACAGTAACAGAATATTGATTCATATTTGATCAACGCTGCCTAGTTTGACCGTTTGGTCGGAGTTCGCGAGTGATTGACAGCCGGCTCTCATAGACGGCAGCTGGACAGCAGACCTCAGATCAGCTCTGACTGCTTGTTTTCCTCTGGTATGGGAAATCTTGCAGATGCCGTTAGGAGCACCAGAGGACACAGCGGCACATTTTTTTCCCCAGATTACCTGTTCCATGTACTACTGTCACGATATAGCGACCGTTTGATAAATATAACTTATTTAATCATATTTGCTCCAATCCCGCCTACTTCAGCTTTAATCGCAATTAAGTTACGTAACAGACATATTACTTATTTTAACCCAAACTATAATGTTTTTTCTAACTCTAACCAATTCGTTTTGTTGGCTAAACATAACCACGACCGTTTCACAATGTTAACCGCATGTTACAACGCTAACTACGCGCAAACCTTCTGCGTCAAGATACTACGCAAAAGAGGCTGCCCAAGCAAAACATGACGAATAGAGATGAGATCACGTTGCGTATTTTAAGAACATATATGTTTTGATGTAAAATCTGCCAAATAAATATAAAGTAAATTATCAAATAAATGCAGTGGAGTAAAAAAAAGTGCAACATTTCCCACTGAAATGTAGTTGAGTAGAAGTAGTTATTTAAAAAAAAAAAATGGAAACACTCAAATAAAATATCTAGTACAGTCATTAGTACAACGCAAAGAACACATATTGCTGCAAGTCATACAGTAGGTGTTTGCATGTGTGTGTGTGTGTGTGTGTGACATAGATTCAGCTGGCATTGCGTGTTCTCCATCCTATTCTCTGTCCAGGGGGTCATAGAGAGACATCCCCTCAGCTGCTGTGTCCCTGATAGCTATTGGAAATGGAAAACAGTCAATATCAGCTGAGATGGAAAAATCAATCCGTATCATATTAATGGTGTCCGCAGCTCAAAGGATCTCGCCCTTCAGCATGCAACGCTAAACTTGCTGAGAAGTCATACCCTTTGAAAACCATCATTAAAATTCAATATATCGTCGAGATAGAAATGCTGAGTTGTTACACATCGCAGTCCTCCTCTGACTCATTGAAAAGCAATCATCCATTTTCTGGTTGAAAATTAGGATAAATCCCCCGATGTAGACTCCAACAGGCTGGAACGTATATTCATCTGGTACAAACTGACGGTCTTTGTAGTGGGAGCTGCTCTATCAGATTATTCTCACTTTATTCTTCTCAGCTGAACTTTATTTGCCTCCTCGGGGCACTAATCCAAGATTAGATATCTGAAAACACTCATTATGGAATGTTATTTTAATTTCTTTTTTGGTAAGAAAGCTAATTAGCTACAAATTATTTCATTTTATGATTATGCAATCAGAAGTGTAATTTGAGTAATGAATATCGGGAAAGTGGGTCTCCGAAGGGAATGAAATCTTTCAGTTGGGATCAGTAAAAAAGACATACAAAAACACACATGATGAATAGACATCCAAGTGCCAAAATACACAAGAAAGAGCAGCATATTGCACATGGACACGGTTTTGAAAACATATTTTTGGTACCTCTATAAACGTTGCCTCATACCCACCGGCGGAGCAATTTCCTTCAGCGGGAACAGCATCATAGAGTGGAAGTGATTCAAACTGTGAGCGGAGTCATCCACAGCAGCACCGACCCTCCACAATACCTGCTGCTGCTGCTGCTGTGTCACTTTTCAAATATGTCTTTCTATGAGCTCCAGTAATGACAGGAAGCCTGAGGCATAAGTGAACTGAACTGGCTGCTCAGGTCCCAACAGCTCCAGATTTGACTCATTACAAGTGTTCACTTCTTGGTTACTAATTTAGATATTAAAACTAATATAAATATTTATTATATTATGCTACTAAAAATGTTTCTTTTGAGTAAAAACACTAGCCCCTTAAGCTACACACACAAAGCTGAGTTACTGGTCTTTTCTTTGCAATTTTGTTTCAATGAATATTTACAAAAGGTGAACCACATTACAATACATGAATCTATTTTAGGGCTGTCTATGGATTCAAATATTTAATCGCGTTTAATCACATATCTGTCCATAGTTAATTGTGGCACAAATCAGTCACACATTAGTATTTAATACTGTTATCAATGTGGGAGTGGGCAAAAAATGCTTGCTTTATGCAAATGTATGAATGTATTTATTATTGAAAATCAATTAACAACACAAAACGATGACAAATATCATCCAGAAACCCTCACATGTACTGCATTTAGCATAAAAAAATATGCTCAAATCATAACATGTCAAACTGCAGCCCAACAGGCAACAACAGCTGTCAGTGTGTCAGTGTGCTGACTTGACTATGACTTGTCCCAAACTGCATGTGATTATCATAAAGTGGGCATGTCTATAAAGGGGAGACCCATAGAACCCATTTTCATTCACATATCTTGAGGTCAGACGTCAAGGGGAGCCCTTTGAAAATTGCCATGACAGTTTTTCCTCAACAAAAATTAGCGTAACTTTGGAGCGTTATTTACAGTGTAAATAACGCTCCAAAGTTACGCTAATTTTTTAGCGATACTCTTTCCATAATGCTGTAAATTTTACAGCATTATGGAAAGAGTATCGCTAAAGGAGAAGTCTCATTCTGACATCTGGCGAGGTGACGTGTTGCCGGTAGACAATGGTGGAATAGTGGAATACATCCACAGTGGAAACACGAGCCGGGCAGAGTTTGTTGTGTGGGAGTACAGAAAGTGTAGCTTATTGTTATCTAAAAGATTTTCAGTGTCATAACTGAATATTTAGATGATTTCGACAACGTGGATGAGGTCTTTGAATTCGATGGCCGCCAGATTTCACAATGGGACTTCTCCTTGAGCGGGACTTGGACACACAACTCACAGCAGTTTGGGAAATAGTCCCAAATTTCCCTTTTTTTCGTAATGCTCCGCACAATTTTTAACAACGTATTTTTTGTGCTTTTTCCTACGAATGTCCAGCAACACATATCATTAACCACTCCAGTCTTTTCAAAAGAAAACTACTTAGTTAGGTTTAGGAATAGATGGTGGTTTGGGTTAAAATAACACAGGGAAGTGTTGTAACTTAAGTAAGCAAGCTACGTGACAAATAAATCAACTTTGACTTGTGGTTTCACATGGGACACAAACAGCGGTCTCCTGAGAAATTCCTGTGTTTTTTGACCCACCCATCCACTCTGACCTCCTCCATACGTGGCTTTCATCGCTCTTTATACTTCCCGGTTCACAATTACGTGGAATTCTAATTGATTTTTGTGTTCATGAAAAAAAAAGTGAAATTTGTGTCAATCAAAACGTTACATTTTTGACTGTATCACAAAGTGCTGTGCGATTGGGTTGGGACACGATAACAGACAGACCGGATCAAGCGAACAGGAGGGATGTTCTCCCTCAATAGAGGACCGGTTTTTGAAAAATTGTTGTCCCCATTAGTCACTTCGACACAAACACATGGGAAAATAGGGGCCAGGTTGAAAAATACCAAAGTTACCCTTTAAGACTAAAAATAAAAATCTCAGTCTATTTAAAATCATAAAGGTAGGTGGGTGTGTGTGTGTGTGTGTGTGGGCGTGTGTGTGTGTTTGTGTGTGTGTGGGGGGGCTCAGGAGACTAAATCTCAACCTGCCAAGGGCAGCAACATGTCTGGGTCTGGCCCCGATAACACACACCGGCTTTCACAGTGAAACTTCCTGTTGGCTCTCTTGTCAAGGAGAATCAAACAGACCGACTGCTCTCCTGACCATGTGGACAGTGTGTGTTTTAGTTGACCGGTGTGCATGTGTGTGTGTGTGTGTGTGTGTGCGTGTGTGTGCGTGTGTGCGGAGGTCCGGACAGTAAGTCTGCCTCCACAATCCTCTCCTATTATCGACCAGCAGCAGGGTGTCTTTATCTCCTGCCATGCACCACGCTCTACACTCTGGCAGGCTGTTGGGCAACCTAGTTGCTCTGGCACCGCATCACAGCCTCGCTTTTGGAAAGAGCTCCACCGCCCCGATACACTCCTGGGTAGCGCTGAACTTCCGACCCCTTCTGTCTTGGAGACAAGTGTCAGCGCTCTGTAATCCCCCTAATCCTTTTTTTTTTTCACCGAGAATTTATCGTAATAAAAAAACATGTACCGTTGTTGAAAACAGGTACAGCCTTGTTTCCATGCCTCTGCTTGCCAAGCTCGTCTCCGTTACAGAAAGACATCGTTTCTGTGAATTCCAAGTTGATGGCGGGGAGAAGATGAGTGGGCATGAATTTAGCCATCTCTACTTACCATCTGTTGTATCTGTCTCATATTGCCGGTGTGTAAAGTAAGCCCGTTTCAGCATGTAAAGCTGCGAGAACAGGCGGAGCTGAACGCAGCTGAGCGAGTGACCGACTAATCCCCTTAACACATGGGACAGTGCCGGCACCAGCTCTAATTGATTCCCAAAAATGACTGGGGCTGAACCTGCGAGGGGGAAATGAAAGGTTTGAGATTCCTGCGTGGGATGAGGCTCCCAGCAGCAGCAGCAGCAGCGGCAGCAGCGGCAGCCAGAATCTCCAGGTGCTACTCGTTCCAATTCATAATCAGAAAGATAAGAAATGCAGATTGCCGCTGTTGCAGCGAACACACATTTACACTAGCATTACACTCTCCACTCCTTTAAGGCTAAAAAACATTTTCAACTTCTGACTTTTCCGAGTGATGTTCGATTTTTTTTTCCCTCCCTCCCTCCCTCCCTCCTCGCTCGCTCTCGCTCCCATCATATATTTATAGAATCTCTTTCAGAGGTTGGGAAGGCAGAAAAAGAGATTATGATGGTTCCTCTGAGGACTGTCCTTCGTTGCCAACTTCTCTATTTTTTCCCCTCCTTTTGCATCCAGACATCCCTCCTGATTGGGCTGTCAGACTTTTTTCCTCCCAGACATCTCAATTTGTAAACATCTGAAAACATTTCCATCTCACGCTGTGTCATTCTCGCCACAGATGCAAGCAGACACTGCGAATGAAAGCACCACAACATTATGCTATCAAATGGGAGCACTTGGCCTTGGATCTTTAGCGCTTACAAATGGAAATTCATCCACATCACTTTATAAGCACAATGAGTGAAAAAAAAGATCTTTGAAATCCTCTTTCATTCTCAGCGTTAATAGTTGCTGATTGCCGTTATTGAAAAGTTATCAAATATCCGTTTATGCTGCAAATGGGGCTTTTTTTTTTAAGTAATCAGTTGTGAATCTTAATGTCTAATGCGACATGCAGCCTCTGGATCCGCTGCCCTAATTAGCAGTTACACATACAGTAGTCATGGATCCAGTAGTGAAAGTAGTGCTGCCCTACATTCCCTGTACACATCAATGCTTTTCCTGAGAGTGAGTCAGTGAGTGATGGCATGTGTGTTCTGAAAACACACCATCATCACCTCCTGTTACAGATATTTTTTTGTGCCACTGGGTTCTTTCTCTTTCTCCTACATATAATTTGAAGTCATAAAAATCCTCCCACTGTGCAGTCAATAATCACAATAACCTTTAAATATGTTGTGGATATTGTTATGTTACTGATTTTTTTTTTTTTTTGCAGTTCAGTGTGCTAATGTCAGTGACTTCCAAAATGCATATGACCCTTCACATGACCGTTTTCTGAAACGGACCTTTTGCGCCTGACTTCCACTTCTGCTCCTGTAGTCATAATTACTACAGTCTCTAGAGGTCGCTGTCGTGTTCTTTTATACCTTCTTTCGGTGATCTACCATGTGAATAGATGATAAAACCTACTAGTGGGTGTAGTAAGCCCCTATTGACCCACATCTATGGGGCTTATAGCGACTGATAACGCCTATTTAATAGCCTGACAACAGTCTATTCGGCTAGAACATCCATCTGAGGAAGATCGTCTGATCCGTTTGAAAGGTCCAGAACAGCTACTAAATGGATGTTGTGATGAGATTGTTTTGTCAGCTATACAGTTTCAAATAGTTTCAAATGAAATATATGCAAAGGATTTCTCTGCTTACATTGATATCAAAGCAATGGCATTCGCAAGAAGAGGCACCGTCATGAAAATAAAAACACATATCTAATATAAAAGTCTGTATATCTATATTTTGTAGCAGAAATAAACTTGCATTATAATTGCAACTGAACTTTAAGAAGTCTTGCATGTATTGAAATGTTAAGACATGTAAAAGTAAGCCTCCCTTTAACATTTCACTTAATACATGACGGTGCACATCTCAGCCTGACTCATACTACCTCTTCAAAGATACACTCCAGACAACAGCAGTTTATTATTGCTTTCAGTTTTTCCTTAAGTGCTACTTGAGATGTTTTGGTTCCTGAAGTAGAGATCCATGTTAGGGAGCAGAATTTCATCAAATGTTACCTTTGTATAAAGTGAGTAATCTTTTTAATCCCTCAGTCAGAGCGGCCTTTAAATAGGGTGACACACAGATAGGGTGGATTAAGAGGGAGAAAGGGCAGCTTGCTCTCCACAGAAAAACACTTTAGGAAAGAACTCTGAGCACCAAAGTAAGAGTGCAGTAATAAAATAGGCAGTCCTTGGTATGAACATACTTCACCTTGGATATTTTTGTAAAGGGCTTCAAAAAGAGGTTCAAAATAGTGAGATTGTAGTGTTAGGTGTAATGTCACAAATAGTGGAATTACGATACTATAATGACTCCTCAAAAATGTACAATTCAAGTCATGTCATCTCATTCAGAAATTACTTCCCACTGCTTCTACTTTGCCGTTCTTTTGTTCACTGTTAAGCTACTGTCAATAGAACTCTTTTTCCTTTTGTTCCCCATTAAATGCTGACCAGGAAAAAGGGTGGAATTACAGTAGCCTATATGTCCTTTAAAGCTATAGAGTTGTTTTTTTTGTTATATTTGTTGAAATTCTCATTACATCCTGACAGCAATCAATAAATCAAATGCTCTGACAAAAAACAAGAAGGACTGTAATAAACTCGAATTAAATGATTTGGCGGGATACCTGCCTGTCTGCCTATACGTGTCTACCTGCGTGCACTCTGCCCGTGCACTCATTGCACATTGCTGTGAGTAGGCTACTATTAATAGCCATGTTCACGTGTTTACGATCATAATGATAATTTTTGGGGGAGTGGCTTTGGAAGGAGGCCTGAAGGGACGCACTGTCAGTGTTCCTCTCCAGATTTAGGGACTTTTGGAGATAGTGCTGTTAGCTACTTTCATTGGAAAAGAGTTGGCAACACTGGGCTGGGTTTTTCGGTTGGATTATTTAAAAGAAATACTTGCTTATTCTTGCTAGTTTCTCAACATTAGCAACCCTAACTTTAATGTTGACATCCATGCAGGAAGTGTTTTGGAGTAGTTTACCATTGAAAAAAAATAAAACAAAACAGCAAAGTAGAGGCAACTGGAATCAGTTATTTATTAATAACTGTGAAAAATATATAAATAAATAAATATATAGATATATAAATGAATAAATAAATAAATAAATAAATAAATAAACAAATAAATAAACAAACAAATAAATAAATAAATATATAAATATATAAATATATAAATATATAAATAAATAAATAAATAAATAAATAAATAAATAAATAAATATATATATATGTCTGACCAGGGGTACAGGTAACATAATGGCTCATAGGGCTCACACCACTAATTCTGTCTGTATGTCTACAACAACAGTCATGTCATACTCACAACTCTGCTGAAAATACAAATACTGTTGTTTTTTTTATTCACTAATTACTTCTAATTGCTTCTACTTTGCTTCATGTTAAGAACCAAGAAAGCAAATAAGTATATTTCTTAAAATGTCTAGTGTCTCCTTTAAACAAAAACACAGCAATCAACACCAAATTTTAAAAGTATCTTTCAAGCTTAAATAGAGTGTCTCGTCATTTATGTGAATATATGCTTGTTATGTTTTGTTGGAGTAAAAGCCCAAACAGCAGCACTGATGTTTGGGTGAAATGAAATGCATCAGACCTCTTTATGACCTGTAAACTGTGGCTTCATATGAACTGATTGGGTCTTCATTTTAAAATGCGGGGCTTGTCAGGAGATGATGCCAGTGGCTGTAAACTGTTGCACATCCCTGGTGTGCTACAAAGTCCCCTGTCAGAAACCCAACAGGAGGCTGTCACCAACAGGGCGCTTTCTGCACACTTCCACACTTAGAGATGAGTATTTTTTTTCTCTTTCTTAAACTCAAGGGAAAGAAATATACAAATAAAATGTAAATCTAGAAAAAAAAAAAAAACAGATGAGGTGAGAAGGGGATGAATGATGTGGGAATTGGCTTTGTGGAACTTTTTTCAAAGGCTGGTTTATTTCTGTCAAACGATGTTTTAACATTTCATTGCTCCACATGAAATGGTTCAGGCGATGTAGCTGAAATCAATTATACAATGCTAAATCTTCTATTACCCAAAGCTCCTCTGAGAGGCTCAGTGATGTTCACATAACAGGTGCACTGATAAGATCCAAAGATCCGCCGTACTGATTTCTCCGTCCTCAGAATGAATTTAACAATATCTACTGCTGTATTTATAATACGTCTCCAAAGGCTCGCCCATTAAGATATTATTAAAAGCCGATACATTACTGAAAAATGCAGTCTTCGGCTGCCTTAATACCTATAATTTGTGGCAATATAGTGAATTCCATCCAGCCTTCATCAATCTCAGCCTTTTATCAGTTTTTCAAATTGAATTAAAGTCAGCGCCTCGCTCAAAAGAGATTTAAAGCAACCTGCTCGAGATATTCCGGGCTTGCGAGCCTTTAGTCTTCTGCCTGGAATGTCAAGCAACAATTAATCCCCATGAAATGGAGTTCTGTGGCGTTGGCTGGAATTAAGGTCCTAACACGAAGTCAATCAAGAGGATCAGTGGACCGGCGAGTGGGGCGCCAACGGCCCTGCCATCCAGATATGCTAACTGATGGAAGATGAATGGTCGGCTTATGTTCCAGAGGATCAAAAGGACATCAGCTGAAATATCTAAAAAAAATCATGGTGTTACATCTTAGTTTTAATTCTAATCACTTTTTTTCCCCAGGTAGTGGCAGGGTCTGAGGATTGCTATTTTGCTTTGTCAGCAAGTAAACAACAGGGTTTGTACATCCAACAATTCTCAGAAAGTTCTTTTGAAACCATTTCTTTCCTTTTATGTTATGTTATGTTATGTTATGTTATGTTATGTTATGTTATGTTACTGTATGTTATGTAATGTTATGATGTTATGTTACTGTATGTTTTGTTATGTTATGTTACTGTATGTTATGTTATGATGTTATGATGTTATGTTATGTTACGTTACTGTATGTTTTGTTTTGTTATGTTATGTTATGTTATGTTATATTATGTTACTGTATGTTATGTTACTGTATGTTACTGTATGTTATGTTATGTTATGATGTTATGTTACTGTATGTGATGTTATGTTATGATGTTGTTATGTTACTGTATGTTATGTTATGTTATGTTATTTTATGTTACTGTATGTTGTGTTATGTTATGTTACTGTATGTTATGTGATGTTATGTTACTGTATGTGATGTTATGTGATGTTATGTTACTGTATGTGATGTGATGTGATGTGATGTGATGTGATGTGAAGTTATGTGATGTTATGTTATGTTATTTTACTGTATGTGATGTTATGTTAAGTCATGTTATGTTACGTTATGTTACGTTATGTTACCGTATGTTATGTGATGTTATGTTACTGTAAGTGATGTTATGTTACGTTACGTTACGTTGCGTTGCGTTGCGTTGCGTTGCGTTGCGTTGCGTTGCGTTGCGTTGCGTTGCGTTACGTTAGTCAGTCAGTCTGTCAGTCATTCCACCACTTTGAAATATCTCCACTAACAGATGTATTTCAATGGAATTTTGTACAGGCATTCATTGTCCCCAGGGGATGAATCCTGCTTACTACGATGTTTCCTTTTTCCTTACCATGACCTTTTTGGTTGTTATTGAAATATCTCAACAACTATTAGATGAACTGTCGTCACATTTGGTTGGCTATAATTACTTGTTAACTAACTGTTCAAACAAACAATCACCGCCGTTATTTTGGTGGAGATTTTCAATCTCCAGGACGCCAAATGTTTCAATTCAATGTGACATACTGTCAAAGGATGCAGGAGTTAAGGATTAACTGAAAGTAACATACAACAAGTTTATTCTTTTACTAGGAATAAAAGTACAAATGACAGATTGATACACCATCTAGATAATTATTTCCTTTTTACTTCTACATCTCTCTGTGCTTGTTTGAAGCTTCTTTCTCTTTTTATACTTACTGAGAACATACCACCCACATTTACAGTGTGCTAAACCAATACTTTGTGCCCACAAGTGTGATATTCCTGTGTGCCAGAAGACCTGCTGAGAGCTCAGTCACGTTAAATCTGCATCGTTTAGCGTGTAAGAATGCCAATTTGAAGGACCTCATTATTCACTCAGAGGTCATGTTAAAATGGAACACCTTGTGATTTTTTCTCCCCTTTCCTCTTGCCAGAAGCAGTCATAAAATTAGAGGGTGAACCATTTCAAACCTGGCAACTAATTGCAGGCAGGGATAAAGCTGGAAGCCTGGCGAAGATAAACACCTTGTATAAATAGAAATAGGCAGTTACATATGCAGAAAATGTCGACCCTACACATGAGAGGTGTAAGTAGGAGTTGGCAGCTAGCTCAAGCCAGACCTGGGTGCACGGTGAGAATGGGCCACCCGCAGGATAATGAAGTGAATAGGCACTAAGTGTAGAATTGACTGTACTGAAAATGTTTCATTAGCTGCACTCAGTCCCTGCATTGTTCCCCCCCCCCAGAGTACACCTGAGGAAGGCACTCCAGTTATATGGAAAATGAGAGAGAGAGAGAGAGAAAGGGAGTGTCACAAAATTAAAGTTCACTCAAGTTACAAGAAACATATTTTTCCAGCTCGTTCTCAATCCCAATAGAGTGCTCCGGGGATGACGTATGTTTGTAGGCCAACCAGGAAGTTAGCATCTCCCTGGTTCCCTCGACAAAAAGCCAATGGGACTGTTCCATTGGGTTTTGGATTATTGCAGAAAATAAGCTCATAGCTCAAGCTTCATAAATGAACACCACTTTTATGATTTTTAAAGTGTGAATGCAATCACCAGAAATAAAAAGCTAACGTTAGTCTATAAATGAACTACACCACGGTCGCATCAGCGCGAGTATTCAACGAGGCTGTAAAGGCGGACGAGTTCAGCGTGATGACGTTTAGTATTCTCATTTAACTACTTGCTAGCAACCACCTTTTTTAAGACAATCTCTCTGATGTTAACCACAGACCTTATTTCAAACATCTAACTAAAAACCCATTGACTTCCAAACGAGGGAACCGGAAGTGCTAAAATGCTAACTCAACTCATTTCTGGATTTTAGGACTCATTCCTGTAGCACTCTATTCGTCATATAGCCTACGGCAGCTAGGTCAGTGGCCGTATGCGTCAAACTATGACGCTCTATTTGGCCGTAGTTATGGTGGGAGTAAACAAGGAAGTCAGGTTACGTAGTATAAAGAGTGATACAGTCAATGTAGGGAGGAGGTGGGGATGTATTGATGATAAAAAAAATATATATTTTAAGTTACGTGAAATTATATCATGTAGCCTCCTTAAATACGTTTGTAATAATTTTAACCCAAACCACAAGCTTTTTCTAAACCTAACCAAGTACTTTTGTTGCCTAAAACTAACCGTGAAAACTGAAGTTCATTGTGAAAAGACACATGCAAAACTGACACTAGAGGAGTACCTATAGAGCGTCATAGTTTGAAGTGACCAAGCTGCTCTATTTAACGAGTTGATATTGAGAACGTGTTGATTCTTCACTTACCTCTAGTATCTAGCTTTGGGAATATTTTAATTTGTCAGCGATTTAAGATATCTGTCTCTGAGCTACCTCCACACCAGTAATGAAGGGAAATGGAATTCCTTCTGTGGTACATAAAAAGTTAAATACAAATATATTGATGTCACTCTCGTGTCGGCACATAAAGCCCTTGAAATCTTTCTTTGAAAACACAAGTGAATAATTAAATTTAATTAACATTATTTGTGACAAAATAAGCAACAATTAAAATAAAAGTTTGAAAAAGCATGCTATTATTAAGAATTTAACACTCAAAAGCTGAGCTATACTCTTCATCAGGACTGTGTGGGTGTGTGGTTTCAACAGATTTCATTGACAGCCCCAGTGACAGCAGACAGAGCTTCTTCATCAGCTTCTTGTCATTTTCAAGCTGACAGATGTGATGATTTCGCCTTTAAAGGTGTCCTGTAGAGTTTTCCTGTGAAACACACTTCTGTTTACATTCGGTGTTTTTCACTAACACACATTGTGTGTGTCCTTGAGGAATGACAAACAAGTTGAATGAAATCCCTTCCTCATAAAACATTTTCAAAGTTTATTTTTTACAATACATTTTTTACATCCACATTTGTCATAGAAGAAAGTTGTATCCTTCATGTATAATAAAATATAAAACTGGTCAGATATTTGCTTATTTGCAGGTAAAGGTGATCAGAAGCAGCAGATGCACCAAGACAGATTCTGAGCTTTGAGATTTGGGGCTATTTTGCTTCCCTAACATGTCTTCTTTCAGACTAGTGGAAAGAAAACATCCAAAATACACATTTAGGTGTTTATTTTACTACGTTGTCTATTTGCGTCTGTAGATTTTCTCCTAAATTCACCAAAGGTTAACATTAGATAATGCCTCATTTGCATATTTAAACATACAATTTTCAGAAAACTTTTAATTGAAATAATAATTGTCTTAATGTAAGTATTCAGCTGGGGACGTTTCATGTTGATGTCTATAAGTTAAAATGTTTTTTTCCTATTCATCTGTAGTGTCTTGCAAAATGTATGGACTTTTACAATACATAGGCCGTTTTCTCAAAATGAGGTTCTTCTCAGACTCTGAGCCAGAAATCTCCACTTCAGTAACACTTACATCAAACATTTTCCCAGTTTCTTTCCCATCTATTCCTTCATAGCCTGATTTATATAATATTTTATTCCTAAAATAAAGGCGGAAATGTACTTTTTTATGGCTGTTGACAGTATTTTCTGATTTATGGAGTGATAAAAAGAGATATCCAAAATGCCCTCAGTAAGAACATTTGACTCTAATATGTCAACAAAACAAAACTAGAATTTTGAATCTGGCTTTATCCAATGTTCAGATTTATCTTCTGGACATTTATGCAAATTAGCACATACTTAATAAGATAATGTCTCATTTGCACATTGGCATATTCAAACATACATTTTTTTTTTTTTTGAATTATCATTTTTGTAGGACATTTTTATAGTGTTTCTTACATTCTCCAGTTATAAAAATATGTAGCCTATCTATACACTGAATTAAAAAAATGTGCGTCATAGCCTATGTATGTCTACGGCCCGGCGCCTTATCCTCTAATTTAGCCGAACCTCAATAGCTCAATAGGCTAGCAATGGATTCCAAATCCCAAAAAAGAAAAGTCTCAAAGAAATTGAATAGTGCAAGTTCAACAATAAAAAAAGTAATATTGAAAGACATTTCCAGAGCAATCACACTGCCTTTTGCAGATTAAACAGCAGGCGCTTTCTAGCCAAATCTCCTGAGATTTTTCTTCAATGTCCTGCCTCTCATGTGCACTTGAGTCCTCACTACATTAGACGCAACAGGCTGTGTTACCTTCATTATAAGGCTCAAATATGTTTCGCGGCTCCAGACAATATTCTTTCATTTATTTGGCCAAAAAAATTGCTCTTTTGATAATAAAGGTTGCTGACCCCTGACCTAGTGTTTACCCTTAAAGGGATAGTTCTGATGTTTTAAAGTGGGGTTGTATGAAGTACTTATTCATAGTAGGTGTATTACATACAGTAGATGATGGTGGGCATGCCCCCAGCTTGGAGAAACAGACAGGAGTACCGACACTGAAGTAAAGCAATACAGTGCTGTGGACGGGGACGGCAGAGAAACATAGTCAATATAAATCAATATTCATTTAAGTATAGGCTATATTTTGTTATTTTCACCACTCTATCTATTCTTGTCGACAGACAGCCCTCTCCTTTCCCACGAGGATCTGAACTGAAAGTGAATCCCTTTAAGCACGTGTGGTCTATAGCGTGAAACTATCGGTGTGCATATAGCGTCCATGCATGTCCTATAGTGCAGGTGCCAGAGATCCAAACCAAACTATATGACCTACTCATGATTCCATGCTCCAAAGAGCTACTAGTGGTTAAAACCCTCCACAGGGTACCCTTAAGCTTTGCATTGCTGTGCTGGTTTTTGTTTCAGTTACTTTGTAAAACCAGCCATTTCGTTTTCTCCATTCCAAAACCAAGAATGTCTCTTTCAGCTTTTTTCCTTCTTTAGAGCCTTTACAAGAGCATCTTTGGCTTTTCTCTCTTGCTTTAGGGCTTTTTTTTGTGAAGATTTAGCTGTATCTTCCCTCTCAGAAGCCTCTACTGGAGCTGCTCTGGCTCTTTTCTTCTCCTCTAGGGCTTCTTGAAGCTCATCTCACTCAAGATTCACTATCAGTAGAATAAGTCCATACGAAAAATGATGTCAGTGCGAAGCCTTCTAACAGAGAAGTGGGGTACTGTGCTCACTAAGGGTGACCCCGAATCGTCAACAATTCCATTTAAGGAGACTGATTTGACTGTCCCAGACCGGCTGGTGGGCGGTGCTTGGTTTTGGCTTGACTGCGGTGGCCGGGTCACAAACTTTCTCATTTTACAGCTAAACAGTACACTACAAGATGTTTCTGAAAACATTTGAGGAGAGAAATAGGCATTACAGTAACAGAATATTAATTCATATTTGATCAGCGCTGCCTAGTTTGACAGTTTGATTAGACATTATCTGTCTCATGCACTACTATAGTTACAGTTTTATAAACATAACTTTTCATAATATTTGCTCAAAGTTTTGTTACACAGATTTGGTGCTAAATTTAACCATTTTCTTACAGTTCGAGAATTGAAAAAAATGATCAATAATCCCTCCAAAATACCACATTAAGACACCAAGACTTTGAGGAACACCATAGAAAAAGCTATGCTGTGATTTGGTTTAAAAAACTTTTTAACATTTTGAGATTTCTGCAGGAATTGTATTTTAAGGCGATTAGATGGCGAGCACTTCTGTTGTGTAAACAGCTCAGAAACCCCCTTATTGTCAATATAGCTAGTAAAGCCATACATTCTCTGATTGCTCTAGGTCTCTAGTTTGAGGCTGTAAAGTTTCATGATTATCCCAGAGGTCCCTAAAGGTCATTTTATACAGTGAGGTCAAGTTTCATAAAAATGGTCTCACTGCAATGAAATGGCTCCTATGGGGACTAATACAGTTGGACTCATTGGATCCACAAGAGTCTCAGCTTTACAGTGATACCCAATTTATGTAATTCCAAGACATGTTTAGGGACCCCAGTATGCAGAAATAATCAAAAACACGATTTTTATAATAGGCGACAATAACACAATTATACTGTATGCAAATAACTTGCATGTTTTGTGCCCCAAACTGCATGTGATTATCATAAAGTGGGCATGTCTGTAAAGGGGAGACTCATGGGTACCAATAAAACCAATTTTCATTCACATATCTTGAGGTCAGAGGTCAAGGGACCCCTTTGAAAATGGCCGTGGCAGCTTTTCCTCGCCAAAATTTAGCCTAACTTTGGAGTTTGGTTATTTAGCTTAGCATAACATGGTAGGTAAAAATACATTCCTGAGGTTTTTCTAGTCTCATATGATATCCGTGTCTTCACTCTAACTCTAAAGCTGAACCTGCGCCTCTGAAAGACAGTAAAGTCGGTTGGGAAAATATAAAACACACAACATTAATCACACAAACATTTCTAAAAAGGTGAGTTTTGAACAAGGACATAATGGTGCAGTCTCAACGTTAAAAGGAGATACTGGAGTAGCCCTTAAAGTGGAGAAAAGAGTCTTTTTTCAGTCGCGTAGTGTCAGTGTGTATTTTTCGATATGAGCATATGAAACAGAAATGGGCAGTCAACATGCAGTCATAGTGATCAATCTAAACGCAGTATGGTTGTTTGGTCACATGCATGTTTATGACTGCTGATTGGCTTTGTTGCAGGTGAAGAGTACATCCAGATTTGGATGTAATAATTTACAGCAGTGGTTCTCAGGGTTTTTTGGTCATGCCCTCTTTTGGAAGCCAAAACATTCCATACATAAATTGTTTGCATTTGTATCAACTGGTAACAAAAGGGGATACAAATGGAGCCAAGTTGAATTTTATTGAAATAACATAATCATGACCATGAAATGCATATTTCTTTCAGGCATGTTTCTCATTCGTTTCTCTTGTGTTAGCCAACCTCCCAGAGTTTTTACACACAAAAGTTCACAAGGCTCTCCTGAAATATTGAGAGTAAACCTGAGAGCAAAAACAGGCTATTTCACGATCCATATACTTGTTGATGCTGTCTGAATAAATCTTGCTAGTACCAGAGCACTCTTAAATGAGATTTTATAAACTTTTTATGACAGACATTTCCACTTGTCATGGGAAAAGTACAGCACAACTAATTTACAGGTGGAACACAATGATGGCTGGGATCCAGCAGTTATTACAAAGCAATGCAGCAACTAATGATGTTACACCTGCTTGACAAGTCAAAGCGTCTACTCTAAAAGTCTATTCCACTTCAACATTTCCAGGATGGGAACCATTGATTTGAAATATAGTGCCTTTTACTTGCAATTGTTTTTGTTGCTTTAAAGTGAATGCTTCTTCAGGTATGGGAGGTGTCTGCCTGGCTGCTAACACTGTCCTCAGAATGAAAGGTGTGAGGCTACAACAGGCCAATGCGTCCCATTAAGATTCATTTGTCTTATTAAAGAGCCCTTAGGCAGGACACTAAACCTGCTAAACCAGATTAAGGTAATAGTTAGATTACAGCATTTTCATGGTTCACATTAATTCCCCCAACAACCAGTTTACAAGAGTTATTTGGTAATCATGTCAGAGCCTGGAAGGATGTGCGGGCTATTTGTTCCACATGAAGAGAGAGGGAATGTGTGCCCTCACGTTAATGAATATATACATAAACAGTAACTAAGATCAGAGCTGGCCAAAGCCCTAACCCCAACCCAGGTTGTTCAGTTATTATAATGCCCAAAATAAGAATAAAGGAGCAAAATTACTTCCATAAATCATTCTAAATGAACAGAGGCCTTCACTTTTGTAATTTGCTATGATTCAAACTACAAAGATCACATAAGTTTTGTAAGAGTGTAAGCTAAGTGTTGAAATGCAAGTGTTTCCCATGTCTTTTCACTTGTACAGTATATTAACTAAAAAATTACAATAAGATGCAAAATGCATTTTACTTTTTTACTGTACATTCAGACCTTACTGCATATAAAGAATAATAATTGCATGTATAATATTTTTTATCCATCAGATTGTATTGCATGCGTTGACCAACAGTCGCATTGTGCCTCAAACCTGCCTCTATTATCACATATCAATGGGGTAACAGTATTTGACACAACACCGGCAACATGAAGGAGATCAAATTTCAGTTGAAGCAGAAGGGGGGAAGAAGCAATGCCGCACGTTGAGTTTGTTTACTAGAAAGCTCATGTGTTTTTTGGGGTGACGAGACAAGACAGGTTTCCACCACTCAGTGTATTGCTGCCCGTAACATTAGCGAGTGTGTGGTCGAGAGAGAGAGAGAGAGAGAGAGAGTGAGCTTGTGTGATCGTGAGTATGACGTTAGCAGTAAAGTTACAGCTGTGAACGTAGCAGTGCAGTGTGTGTACAGTTTAGACTATTTGTCGGTGAATAAATGCTACAACTACTCAAGACCAAAGCCAAGTTGCTCCGAGTTTTGGTGGAACAGCTGTGAGTCAAGTGGGTCACCTAGTGGTAAAATTTGGTACCGGTCTGGTGTTTGGCTTAATATCAAACCGGTTTGAACATTTTTACACTATTTTGATATTGGTCAACAATCATATCCTGTAGATACAGTTATCATTTCGTGCCTCCTGACGTCTTGTATTTCATGACCAGCCCTGATTTGTCACTTGTCGCTGATCCGCTCTGACATCTCGGCAAACCATCTCTTACCGACCACTAACCTTCATGAACCTGCCCTGCAGTAAGTGTTGGCTGTCAGCATCTCAGCACTGTCAATCAGCTTCCAACCTTCAGGCCTGCAATCTGCCCACCGCCGCGTCAGTGACACCTCGCCGGCAATCCCATGAGTCACCAAGACTCCAAAATTTTCACTGCACCCGGGCAACAGCAGGCTGACACGAGGGCCGAGGATCCTGCCCGTCACCGTGACGTCAAACTAACACTGTGGAACTCATTCAGCACGCGATACAGGATGGGAAGGACATTCAATAAGTCATTTATAAATGTCTGTTTTGCTTCTATCACAAACTGATAAACACAACTGGGATGACCTGTTCATAATAGTTGCTGTAACCTTCAATATTTGAATTGTTCATTGTGTTGTGACCTCTGTCCTTTGCTTTGTTGCTGCTCAGCCTAGTTTCAGCTTGGATCGATAAAGTTAATCTTGTATTATCTTAACTTGAAAATGATGAAGGGCTTGCCGTGTCACACAGCATCAGGAGCAGGATATCCCTCTCCTCAATAGTATATACTGTATATACAACATTTCAGGTCTCTTGTACACTTTCTACAGTACGATTTATTCATTTCATGGCTGAATGAGAATAATTAACCTCTGGAGGGTGCTTGATAAGCCATATGCTGCCTTGCATTTGACCGACCTGCCAGATCATTTATGTTATAATGTAAAAGTGGAGTGCAGATGTCTTATGAGATTTAATGGAGGGCTCTTTAACCTCCGAGAGGACAACTTGTTAAACACTTGAATATAGGAATTGCTGATGAATAAATTGCCAGTGGCCAGTTTATATAAACTGTATGTTGGATATTGCTGTTAAAGCTAATGTTAATGTGTCTCTTTTGAGATAAAGTAATGCACATATTGTCTATCGTTATTGTAGCTGTGCCCTTTAATATGCAGTGTAATCAGTTTTCTATATGTACAGTACATTGGGGATGTTCTAGATTGGAGCACACCGGTCATAACAGCGGTAACAACAGCAGAATAGAAGGAATAGTATGCAGAATGATTTGAAAATGCATCTTTTCTCCCCTCTAAACTCAGTACGTATATGACCACCCACACATATTTTCAAATATGTTGATATGCAGTATTTGAAAAGGCCAGTCACAAGTTGTTGTAGAGTTGTGTAACGCTGATGTGTGAATGTCCCTGGCAATGATGGTGTCTGTGATTTGGGATAAAGCTGCCATATAATGGGGCACAAGCTCAGGGAAGACATTTCAAGAAAGGCCATGTAACTATTGAGAGAAGAAGAAATGACACATTCTTCACTCTTACAAATGAAAAGCTGAATTCAGGCGAGACACCCCAAGCAAAAACATGCACTAATCAATTTTTGAGATTTTGGGCTATTTTGCTTCCATAACGTGTCTTCTTTCAGACTAGCGGAAAGAAAACATCCCAAAATACACATTCAGGAGTTTATTTCACTACTTTGTCTATTTGCGTCTGTAGATTTCTCCTAAATTCACCGAAAGTTAGCATAAGATAATGCCTCATTTGCATATTTAAACATAACATTTTCAGAAAATTTGTAATGGAAAAATAATTGACTTAATGTAAGTAATCAACTGGGGAAGTTTCATGGTGGTATCTATTAGTTGAAATATTTACCTTATTCAATAGTGTCTACCCTTATAAGCAATAAAACATACTCTTACTCAAATCAATATCTCAGGGTTATTGATGCTACGCCTTAATTGGTAAATTACTTCACAATTTGCCTCCCATTCACACACACACACACTGATGGCAGAGAGCTATCATGCAAAGTGCTGACCTGACCATCGGGAGCAATTTGTGGTTCAGTGTCTTGCCCAAGGACGCATCATGTGGACAGCAGGACCTTCAAGGCGACTCGCTCTACCTTCTGACCCTCATGAGCCCGGGCTAATACAACCAGCTAATGGTAGTTAATGCTAGTCAGCCAAGTTCACATACTGTATATAGTGCAGTAAAAGTAACATTACTGAGTCAGGTCACTGCCGTTATGACTATTTTCTCTATAGTTTCATATGTGGCAACGGGGTGTTGAAATGAGCAGTGAACGGGATCACACACATCCAAAACAAAAATAGACATTCTGGACCAAAATGGAAATTTCAAAGGAGAACATACTGACTGTAGCATTGTTGACGGAGAAGCCAGTATTTCAATTCAGCATGTTTACCTAATCTCTGATGACACATCATGGTCATTTTATAATTTATTACAGTAAATATGTTACATATTGTTTTTTTAATTGACCGACCACTTCTCACTCCCAACTTATCAAATACATGCAAATATATAGGTACCCCTTTATCGTCAGTGTCAGGGACGGCGTGCCAGTTTCCTCTTGTTACATACATAGTGTCCTTTCAAAATAAACAAACGTGTTCACAGGAAACGTACAGTTTCCGCTCGTTACATGCATACAGTCTCTTTTCAATATAAACTTCCAATGTACCAGTTTTTAGGTTTACTTACACAGCAAAACTTAGTTAGGTTTAGGAAAATATTTTTTTTCACGCGGGACAGAAACAACGACCTCCTGGGTGAAAGTCCTGTGTTTGTTTGACCCGTCCGTCCTCATACACGGACTTTCTCACTCTTTATACTACGTCAGTTGCTCTGAGCGTCTAATGATGACACGGATGGGTTTACATGGGAGTTTTGCTGGTATCAGACGCCGAGGGCCACTGGCCAAGTGTCGGTATTTGACCAGTTAGAAATAATAACGGTGGTCTATGGGAAAAAGCTTTTGAGACACAGAGGATTTTTTTTTTTGTGTTGCAAATCCGCAAGTGGTCTCTGGGACAAATTGGCATCAAGGCTGAGTGGCCGCTCCATATCCAGCTGTCTTAGTATATCTACGGCTCGTGGTCATATTCAACTTGCTCACAGTCGGATCCCCTAATGACATCTTTAAAGCAACTGACTCAAGAGAATCTTGGGGAATTCACTAAAGTCCTGGTGTTACTTTCCAGGCTTGTTAGCTAGTGAGCTTCTGTAACTCATGTCGGTCTCTCATTGAGGTTTCTTTCTGTCAATCATGTGATGAAAAATGGAAAGATGTTACTGGGATCCATATTTAAGTATCTACAACAGCACTTGCTATTAGAGTTCAATCCCATTGTGATTTTAAAAAAAGGTCAACAGTAATTAATGTGACAGCGTACAGATGCTACAGCTCTCATGACTTTTTAGCAGTGTGTCAGTGAGGGGCGGGTCAGGTTTGCTTGGCAGCACAGTAAAGGGTGCATTTCACCTGCTTTGAGATTTACACCGTTTCTTTTTGTCTTATTTGCGCAGGTTTAGTGGCCGCAAAAGCTGTGCGATTTTTAGGTGGATTTGACCCTGAGTCGTAATACATCATTGTAACTGTTGGTTTTCCCTCTTATCCGTGATATCCACCTCAGCTTTCTTCTAATGTCATCTTTAAAACTGTTTAGATGTAAGCTGTCTAGAAAAAGCTTTACGCCGTCGTCCCTTCTTGTCCTGCTATTGTTACAGCCTTGTCTGACCCAGCTGGGAGCTGCTGACATTTAAAAGTCTTGGGCTTGTTGGAAATAGTGTTTGTTAAAGGCTGCCAAAAAACAGAAATATTACATAAACAACTATATTAGACTGTTTTTTTTTTAATGTTCTGTAATAAACATCACAACATGTTTCTGAGCAGGGCTATGTTAGAGGAGAGATATTTAGTAATTTGTGTTCTTAAATGTCAAAGGGATTTGGTATATATTAGGGCTGTCAATCGATTAAAATATTTAATAGCGATTAATAGCTTGATTGTCCAAGGTTAATTGTGATTAATTGCAAATTAATCGCACACTTTTTATCTGTTTAAAATGTACCTTAAAGGGAGATTTGTCAAGTATTTAATACTCTTATCAACATGGAAGTGGGAAAATATGCTGCTTTATGCAAATGTATGTATATATTTATTATTGGAAATCAATTAAAAACACAAAAAGGTGAGAAATATTGTCCAGAAACCCTCACAGGTACTGCATTTAGCATAAAAAAATATGCTCAAATCATAACATGGCAAACTGCAGCCCAACAGGCAACAGCAGCTGTGAGTGTGTCAGTGTGCTGACTCGACTATGACTTGCCCTAAACTGCATGCGATTATCATAAAGTGGGCATGTCTGTAAAGGGGAGACTCGTGGGTACCCATAGAACCCATTTACATTCACATATCTGGAGGTCAGAGGTCAAGGAACCCCTTTGAAAATGGGCCAAAATTTAGCGCAAGTTTGCAGCGTTATTTAACCTCCTTCACGACAAGCTAGTATGAGATGGTTGGTATCAATGGATTCCTTAGGTTTTGTAGTTTTATATGATGCCAGTATCTTCATTCTAGCTTTAAAACTGAGCCAGTTCATGTCCCGTGTGAAACCAAAAGTCAGCTTTGAAGGAGACATGGTTGCTGGTAGAGGACAGATGGATCGAGATGACTGACAACTGTTGTTGATAAGCAACTAATGGCCTTTACACACTGGTACTGGACTCTGCCAGCGCCAGTCTATTCAAACCTGTTATTGAAAAAGTGTTGCAACTGTCGCAAATTTGCATAGCTGCCGGTATGAATGCAAAATATTTGTAGTTGAGTATTTCGCATTTTCGTGTCGTTTATTCGTCACGCCCCTGGGTGTGTAAAAAGGCTGAGGGTAGTGGGACTAACCAACATATTCTCATCCCATCTCGTTACATACTTTGTCACGCCCCTTGGCGTCACTTTACTTTTTTGCAATCAAAACCACTATAGTTAGGTTTAGGAAAGAACTGCATGGTTGGGCATAAAACTACCACATTTATAAAGTGAAAATGACACTAATGTTGTGAACACGGTACAAGAACGAACAGCTGATTGTAAAGTGAAAGTGAAACTTAGCTTACGGGACACGAACAGCGGTCTCCTGGATGAAAGCCTTGCGTTTGCTGGACCCATCCACCTCCCCAAAGACAAAGCCTCGGTATTTGACGCTGTGGGAATGAGAACGGGCTGTACTAACAGAGCTCTGAGTCAAGGTGGAAGGATCCCTGTTGTAACATTAACATTCTATAGGTAGAGTATTACTATAATAGAGTCTGCTATCTTTAACAAGACCTCTCTGTGTGCCAGCCTTTAAACAGTGTATCAGTGTGAGTTGTTCATCTGCCCCCGTACCAATGTCACCAAGACTCCTTCTTTTACATTCAGTGAGTAAAATGACTCAGATGCTGATAAAATCATGTCATTACCCTGCTGCCGACCGGCTTTAACCCCCCCTGCTGGCTCACATTCTTCTCAAAATCATAAGGTTTTTTCATCACTACTTCATATAAAGCACACAATAGTCTGCACTTTCAAAGACCACAATATAACAACGCCGAAAAAAGAAGCAAAAGTGTCCCCTGCTTATTTCAAAGATGCAAATATCACATATTCATAGATGTTCCTGCTGCCTCGCTGTGTGCTGCGCCGCCACTATAATCTGGAGTGCTTTTGAAGAACGAGACATTGACAGGATTGCCTGGTGTGGTGTTTAATGTTTTATGTTTCTGCTCACTGGCCCTCCTCTGTCTGTCTGGCTTGCACAAAAACCCATAATGATGTCAACACACAGTATACAGTTTTTTTTAAAGCCAGTTCAGAGGGATTACACAGGGATATCCCAGTATTATGGCAGTGAATACTGGCAAGTGAGATGATCATTTGACTGGACCAATTTAACACGTTAACGCAACTTGCAATTTTTAGGTTGTAGTGGGCTCAAAATAGAACATTTGTGTGCCATAAAACCAAAACAATGAGCTAAAAGAGTCCACAAAACGCTACGTACAGTAGAGCTGGCTGAAAATTTTCTCTCTGGGTTTGTCACTTCAAGTGCACCTTTTCACACTACACATAATAATTAACCCATTCTTCATAAAAACGAAAGTAAATTAGTGCTGCCTTAAATACATAACTTTGCAGTTGTGTAAATGGGGTGAGGTTGTTCTGGGAAAAGTTGACAGCTTACTTTGACTGAGTTCAACTGTGGTGCATGAGCGGGAAAAGAAAAAAAGCCTGTTTCACATGTAATGTATCTGAACTCGACTGTGTTAGAGATAGTAAATTATTCATTATTAGCACAAGATTTTCAATGGGGCTAATTCTGTATAAAGTTATACAGCCGTGATAGACTAAGTGGCTCTCAAATACTCTACAGTCATTATATAAGAATCAAGGGCAACAATTCATTTTACAGGTCTGCAAATTTCATGCTAATTAGGTGATAATTAGCAAGTAAACTATTTGAAATTTCTTTGGAATTACTGCCAAATTACCCCAATATTTACCCAAAAATGTATCGAAAATTACTTTGTTTGGCTGTCTTGACTTGGGACTTGACTCTAGACTTTTATTATTATTATTTTATATCTATTATAAACAATAATTATATTCTGCTATTTCCTAATAAGCAGTAATAAATAGCTGGTGCTAATTATCACCTAATTACCATGACATTTGCAGACTTGTAAAATGAAGTGTTAACGAATCAAGAGGACAGTAGCATTAGATAATAATACATAAATCCCATCTGACGTTGAGCTGATAACATGTATTGACAGTAGGGCTGTCAAAGTTAATGCAATAATAACACGTTAACAAATTCGTTTTAACTACCTCACTAATTTCTTTAACGCAACTTGTGATTTAGACCGGGCGCTATTCAATCTTTTGGAGGTTGTTGCGGGCTGTAGCTAAAGTGAAGATACTGGTGTCATATGAAACTAGGAAACCCAATGAATCCATTGGTACCAACCATGTTATACTAGCTTGTCGTGAAGTAGGTTAAATAACGCTCCAAACTTTTGCTACATTTTTACGGGGAAAAACTGGCATAACCATTTTCAAAGGGTTCCCTTGACCTCTGACCTCCAGATATGTGACTGAAAATGGGTTCTGTGGGTACCCACGAGTCTCCCCTTTTAAAGACATTTGCATAAAGCAGCATATTTGTCCATTCCCATGTTGATAAGAATATTAAATACTTGACAAATCTTCCTTTAAGGTACATTTTGAACAGATAAAAAAAATGCAATTAATTTGCAATTAATTGCGATTTACTATTTAAATCAATTGACAGCCTTAATAGACAGTAGTGGCAGACGGTCCTAAAACTCAGATATACCTTCAGCAGTGAAAGCAAAGCAGCTCCAGAGTTAGTTAAAGTGCTACTGCCTTGGAAATAACATGTTGTTTAATTAGTTGGTTTAACACCTCACTGAGGCTTTGAGGCACAATGTTTGCTTTCCATTGACATCACTTTCCTCAGCTGTAATTAACACAATGATTCAATGTCTTCCATTTCTCAGCAGACCAAACAAAACTATAGGAAAATTAAACCATGCAAAGCCGTAAACACTGCTGAGGTATGTGTGAGATGATGTACGTAATAAATCAGCTTTGCACCTCTGTAATGCACTCCTTTAAGTCCAATGTAATGAATGTCACTTGAAGGACTCAGCGCAGTCTGAAGAAAAAAAAAAAAAAGTGTTCAATTATTGTGGAGTTAAAGCAATTCGAAAAGGTTTCCCAGCCTCCCCCTGCCTGGAGCGTACGTGGAGGCTGCTATTCTCTCTATTTTGCCTTTTGCATATGTCACCTGTAACATTAATTTGAATAATAACTGAATGCTCTCTTCTTCACTGTTACATTCCCCTCCATTGCCCTCGTAGCCTCAGCGGGGTGTGAAAGGTCTACTCATTTGCTTCCCCATTGTTCCGAACACGTCTGTGGGCGTTGTGAAACCTTTCAGTCTGGACAGATGCTGAATGTCAACTCTGAGAAGTCAACACAGGATTTTCTACAAGCTTCCCTATAGCACATGAGAAAAAGCTGGACTTTAAAAAAAAACATAATTTGATGGTGTGAAATAGGATAACTGGGTTTTTTCTTTAAATTGCAGGTTATACAAAATGATAAGGAAAGGTAAGTAGGGTGCACTTGCACTCTGTAATCCTCCTCTTCAGCTCTGGTTAAGCGATTCAGTTCCCATCTGCTGCCTGCTCGCTTGCTTGACGACTCTGCACTTTGCTGGAGTTTGGCCGAAACACCCATCTGAAAATCTCCAAATGCAAATTGAAATAACAGCTTTGTTGCGGCGCAATAATTCTGCTGTGACAGATCAACGGGAACATTTCAACCATTTCTCTTCCTCCAGCTCCGCGCCTGCTACTCATTAGGCCCATAAATAAAGCTCCTGCTGAAAAAAAGTTTGGGAAAAAAAACAGCATCATGTTCTTATGTAGAATACAGACATCAACTCCTCTCTCCCAGAATCCCCACACCATATCTCCCCACCCCCCCCCAACCTTTTTGTTTGGGATTTCTTGTGAAGTTGGCACACTTCAAAGCCGTCAGATTGACAGCGCTGCAAACTGAAAGATCCCATTCATCTGCCTGGTGGAATTATGCAGACATCTCTCTTGAGCACCACTTCAGAACCTCGCTCTCTTTACTTTAAATATCTGGCCTCTGCATGACACCCTGCAACATGCTGAAGAATGTATCTGTGAAGGAAAGTAGGAGGAAGAAAAAAGGCCTCGAAGAGAGAAAGAATGAGCTAGTTTAACACAATATTGCACATCAGTTAAACATCCTACAAGCTGTTAAATGGAATGACACCAGTGAGCATTGTGAGTGTGGGATGTTGGAAGAGAAAGCGCTGAGGGAGAGTATGTACGGTGGTAACATACACCAGGCTGCCAGAATATGACAAAGAAGACCCGGCACATATGCACGGCTAATGAATTTTCTGCTTCATTTTGTCCCCGTCAGTCTCACATTCTTGGGTGATCCCTCGCACTCCCAGGCGTCGAGACCGTCGGAGTCGTCCCTCGCCGGCCGAGCATGTGCAGAGCGGCAACTCGGCCCTGACCTCCCTCGGCGCCGCCAGGCTTCCCACTCCGGAGACCGCTGCACCGCTCCTGTTATGTCATCCATCACGGCTGTTGCAATCCTATCTGCGCTAATATTACAAACAAAGCCGGGGTGCCGTGTCGCTTATCTAACACAGAACCACAGTGTGGTGTCATGAGGCAGATTGCAATGTCTCACTGGGGGAGTTTGGGGAATACACCACAACAGCAGATGTAATAGAAGATCTTAAATTATCATACAATCTTTTACTTCAGTGTACTCTCATGGACATCCAGTAAACTCCACATATCCTATGAAAACCACACATCTACTTATCATCTTTTAAAAAAAAGTGACAGCCCTATTTTTTGTAAATACAAATATCTGTTGCTTCATCAGAAATGGCATTGCAATTACACCAATTTTAAAGCTTCAGTAGGCAACAAGTTTTTGGCATCATTGGGCAAAAATGTCATAATAACCTTTCAGCATATTGTAATTCAAGTGTTCTGAGAGAGTGTTCCTCATGGCTTTTCAGGATTTCGAAAATCTAGCCCATGACGGGAGACTTTGACCAATCACAGGTCGTTTCAGAGAGAGAGAGCGTTCCTATTGGCTGTGCTCCGGCTGGTGGGCGGTGCTTGGTATTTCCTCAACTGATCTCGTCATGGCTGTCGGGTCACAAACTTTCTCATTTTACAGCTAAACAGTACACTACAAGATGTTTCTGAAAACATCTGAGGATAGAGATATAGGCATTACAGTAACAGAATATTGATTCATATTTGATCCGCGCTGCCTAGTTTGACCGTTTAATTGGAGTTTACGAGTGATTGACAGCTGACTCAGAGACGGCAGCTGGACGGCAGACTCCAGATCAGCTCTGACTGGTTGTTTTCCTCCGGTCTGGGAAATCTTGCAGATGCCGTCAGGAGCATCGGAGGACACCGGATGACACAGAGGCACATGATTTTTTTTTTCAGATTACCTGTCTAATGCACTACTGTCAGGATATAGTGACCATTTTACAAAAATAACTGTTTTTAATCATATTTGCTCCATTTCTACCCACTGCAGCTTTAAAATAGCCATTTAATCCAAATTAGAAAGAGATGCGTGGTATTTTGTTTGTGCCGCTCAAAGAAATTAAGAAATTACATTTGAAAAACCCCAAACGTCCCATTTATGCAACTTATTCTAGGGTAATCTGTGGTGCACATCTCAAAACCTGAGAACATCCTCAAAAATATCTGCATAGCCAAACACCACAAGATAGAAAATTAGATTTTTTTATGTGATTTGTGTGACCCTTTAAAGCTGCATTAACTGATTTTTTGGTCACTTTTTGGCAGCAGGAAAAGCTGAAAATGCAACACTTACATCGCCATAAAGTTGATATGGCTAATGTGTAGGCAAACAGTTGATTATTTTAACATTCAGCAGACACAGAGCAACCCTAGCATACATTTGGAGTCATGTTTTTGTCCACCTGATGAATGCAAGTCATGTAACAAAGTCAGTTACATTCTCTCCTTTTAGCTCTGTTTTGGTCTCCGCCACATCCCGAGACAAATATCTGGCTGTTTAGCAACTGGAATGTTACACTTTCTTAGCTAGTCAGCTAATATAACTTTGTCTGTCTGCCATTTAGTGCTGCACAGGTTATGTACGGTGGGTCTGTCAAAGTGTTTTTGCTGAAAACAGCTCCCAGCTGCTGCTGGAAATGAGGTTAGTGAAAGTGTTTGAGGGTTGGGAAACCAAACAAGCTTGAAGAGGCTAAAAAGTTTTGTGGAGCCGAAGGGGTTGAGTGATAACTCACTTGGATGAGCAACACATTTCACATTACACAGTCATAAGATCTATCGTTAATACTTTTTGGGTCTGTTTTAGGGTGACCAGATCCCAACAAACCAAATGTGGGACAAAGAGTATGTTTGTATAGGACAATGTGGGACAAGTTACCAAGGCTTAAAGGTAGTTTATAACTTTGATATGTCCATCCAACTAAAATAATAAACATTTTCATTCTGCTCCTTATCTTGTAACATCTCTATGCTTTGCCTGAATGCATCAATAGATCAACAAGTCTCTTTTTGAGATGCACGTTTCTTGTGAGACTCACATGAACTGTGTCGCTTCATGTCGTATTCCCCCTGTGTGTAAAATTGAAAAATAACTGGCAAATTTCACAAAAAACTCTGAGAATCGCCCTCCACTGGCTTATAAATACTGATAAGTAATTTCCCGGTCTTTGTTGCAGCTGCTCTTTCTTTTCTTTGTGCTAGTTTCCTTCATATTCCGCCTAAATCTGCACAGCTTGTGACTTTGCGGTGGCTCGCAATTTTCCCCGTTGGGTGTATAGCGTAGCAAAGACGGTGAAATGTTAACCTACACTTGACCCACGTGTGCGCAGTTTGACAGCAAAAACAGTGCCGTGATGACAGCCTTCCCTGCTTTCTTCAAAGCCAGTGGATAAAAGACAGATTTTAGAAAAGCGTCTGCCCTGCAGTGGTTTGACTTTTGAAAACTAGAGCCAATGAAAATGTGGGATGTGGGACGTATGAATATGTGGGACGTGGGACAAGAGATAAAAATGCTGTGCAGTCCCTCGTAAAGTGGGACACCTGGTTTCCGCACTCTGTTTTATTGTGGTCAGGTTTTGTGTCTTAACATGGTTTACAACTGTTAATACAAGTGACAAAAAAAATGCCATTTATTTTGAGAAAAATAATTGAAAATGTCCTTAATCCGTCCTTATCTTAATTCTTTGTCAATTTATCCAATATTTATTTCATTAATTATTTATAAATTGGGTTAAAATATCCATGACACATGACCAATTATGAATTAAAGGGCCAGTTTGTTGCATTTAAGGGGATCTATTGGCAGAAATGGAATAAAATATTAATAAGTGTGTTTTCTTTAGTGTATAATCACCTGAAAATAATAAGAATCCTTAGAATGAACCGTTTATATCTACATAAGTAGTGGGTCCTCCCCACGGAGCCGGTTGCCATGTTTCTACAGTAGCCCAGAACGGACAAACCAATCACTGGATCTAGATAGGGACATTTGCATTTTCACGTTTTCACGCAAACGGGAGAAGTTTCAGTTGGTTGCAATCTGCAACCTCACCACTAGATGCCACCAAATCCTACTCACTGCACCTTTAAGAATGAAGTTTAAGTTACAAAAACTGGCAAAAATAATGAAGAATACTTTTGCACGGTAAGGTTTTTTTCCCCCCTAATATGGAACCATTTTATAACATAAAAATAACATTCCAGCTTGAGTAAACGGAGCTAACTGTCAATATGTGACTCATTTAAAAAAAATAACTCACAGCCTCTTATATTACATTTCCTCTTTCAGCCTGAGCCGGGATCAGTCCCACTGACTTGGCTTTGTCTGGCTTGCCTGGTAAACAATGAGCATTTATCACAATGTGCTCCCAATTATTACCATGTGGATCTTGTTAGACATTTTATGTAAAACGCATCCCCCTAACAATTGTCTAATGATGAGCATACCGGTTTGATGACAATTACATTCAGTCAAGTTGAAAAAAAAAAGAAAAAAGTTTGGTGCAATGAGATCTAAGATTAAGACCATCCAGCGTAGATGCAATCAATATGTTGTGACGAACGTTGCTTTGTACTATAAGCTGCGATGGCTGCAGCAATTACAACAGCGTGATTACAAGACTAATTGGACATAACAGAGTAATTGTGAGTTAAACCAGCACAGCCGCAGTGGTATGAGGAACATCCGCTGAGCACACAGAGGATGAGTGTGCTGCTGTTGCTGCTGAGCTGGCTCTTCCCTAAACAGCTTGTAATAATGTTGGAGTTGCAGGCAGCGTTCACATCACATCCCTTCAGCGGCCTGATGCACCCACACCACCCCTTTGGCGAAATGCACAACAGCTGTTCTGGAGACAAACGGTGAGGCGGAGGAACCCGTCTGACCGCTTACCTCCGACATCATCCATCATCGCTGACAACTCTCTATCATTGCTCATATTAATAAAACCTTCCCATAAATATTGTGGGCCAGGGTATTCCCCAGTGAGCTGCTCTGTCTCTCTCTCTCTCGGTGTCTTTGTATAGATGTATACCATAAATCTAACCTCTCAATGGCCAATGAATTAGACCTTACACAGGAGATACGGATTAGTATGGGGCTGTAGAAGGTTTTCTATGCGGTGCGTGACTGCATGTAGTGAAAAAATGCTTATGGTGTATTTGTATATTCTGCCTGTTTGCATGAAAAGGCGTATTAAATGCCATGATAATGCGCAAGGTGTTTAGCGTGCAATAAGTGATGTCGTGTAAAAAGCAAGAAAGACTGGATGGATCCAACAAACACTGGACTTTTAACCAGCAGACTGGTGTTCAAGAATGTTGTTTTCTAAGTTAAGATAGTGACGTTCGTAAGGTGTTTACCGTAGTTGTGTTACATTTTTTTATTTACGTATTTTACTTAGTTTACGTATTTATTTTAAGTCAACCTAACTAAGTGGTTTTCTTGCCTAAACCACACTTGCCAATCGTTCCTGATTTTCCTGGGAGATTCACGTTTTTCATTGCTCTCTACCGATTTCCTCCTGGGGATTTCTCCCGATATATGACAAATTGTCATACTTTTTTTTTTTCCTTTTCGTTATCTCAACCTGTTTCTGGTGCTATACAGCGTGTATAAGCTCCATTGTTTCCAACCGGACAACAACAGAGCTACAGCACGCTGGGTGCACATCCATGCACGCAGCGCCCAAAATTTACAAGGAGGTGTGAAAAGTTGTATTCATTATCTGGGGACCATGAATATACAGTAAAAATGTGGCGAATAGCTATCAAGATAGCTTGTGATGGACCTATACGTGTAAGTCAAGGGGGGAAATTTTTAGCTGATGGTTGTGTTAGAAGTCAGGTCACGGGGGTCACCAAAATAATTAGAGGAATCATCCTCTTGGGATTATGAATATGAATGGCAATCTGACCGTTGAATTTGGAGATTTCTTGTATGCAGAATTAACTTTTTGGCCTGAATTAGAGCGAAGCTTGTGGATCACTCATAACAGAAAAGGTTCGCCGGATGGGGAGCATGAATGTGCTCAGTATGTTTCACGACAGTCTGTCAATTCTTCAGGTCAGGGATCCATGTTTTTTTTTTATTCATCCCCATGGGGATGATGAATATTTATAGCAATTTTAAGAAAATATGGCCTTCAGTTGTTGTTTTTTTTTTGGTTGTGGATCAATGTGTTGGTCAAGAGGAGGTTTACGGTACAGGAAATGTCAGAAGGTCACAAAAATTGATTGGAATAATCCTCTGAGGAGTATGAATATTTTTACCAAATTTCATCAATCAGGCTGGTATCCGTCAAAATATCTTGTTTTGTAACAAAAACTTGGATGGATGGATGGATGGATGGATGAATGGATGATGGATAGACAATCTAAATGACACTGTAATCAGGCCTCGTCACAAGCAGAGCCAATAGGTGGGGAAGTTAAAGCTTAAACTCATAGTGGAAAGGAAAAAAAAAAACTTACTCTGTAAGACCTGTTTCCAGCTTCCAGTAGTGGAAAAGACGTCCAGTCATGCAATTTGAGTGCATACAATATTTGACAATATGCAAATCAAAGATTGGAAAGTCCTTTAAACCTCTGAGACCTACAGGTTTTAGGGCTAGAGTGAAGCTACAAATATCACATGAAAAAAAATAAACTTCAAGTTCTCAACTTTCAGATGATGTACACCACTTCTATGTGACATCTACTGTTGACCTGCTATCTCCCCTAAAGATCCCCTACCTGTACCCCCCTAAAAAAGACAAAAACGGGTCTATTGCGGGTCTCAGGGGGTTAAAAGAAGACACAAACATTCATGACTTCCCCTGCAGCGCTGACGACAAGTTCCTGTGCATTTTATTCTAGAAAATAAAGTGACACTGAATCTGTGAAAACAATTCAATGTTTAAAGACTTCTAAGTCCTGAGCTGCTGTTTCTGCAGAAATAAAGTGAAATACAATCTACGCACATCTTATACCTTGTGAAGAAACATTTTTCAGTCACTTAGATGAGGCGTAAAAGCTAATGCTACATTAATGTGTTCAAATTGAGTGTCCCATGCTGCTGTGTAGCCCTCAGGAAAGATGGCATACAAAAGTTTTCCGTCTTTTTTGAGCGGCTCGGGATGCAAACTTGTCACCGACTCATTCAGCGGTGCACTTTGGTTCTGTGGAAATATAGGTCTGAAGCAGATTATATAAGTGTTAGTTAGAAGGTCTGTGATGCGTCTCCTTGATGCGGATGTGACAAGAATAAGGCATTGTTGGAGCTCTCTGCAGAACTTCTGAAAGCGGAGCATTCCTCAGATGTAATCTCCTTCGCCCGGATGAAAGGCCCAGTCATAACGGACCATCTCCTGCTTATGAGGCCTCTATGGAGCAGGTCTGTAGCTTAGAAGGAGATTACAATGGATTTACCACTGATCTCGCACAACTCCTTTGCAACTCCCCCCCCCAACCCCCGCTACCTTCACCTCCCAAAAGTACCACTCCGTGTGTGCTGCGGCCAATTGTCACCAGCTTTGTAGGCATGTGAAGCAGCGATGAGATCGAAAAGCTTTAAGCTAAAGTGGGAAACTTTAAGCTCTGCGGTCAATCGGAGGGAACTGCATTTATGATCCACACAACAACACAGAAGTGAGTCTTCACTCAGGATTCTTTATCTCAGCTTCAGGAGTTTTGTGGAAATCTGGGTCATTTCATGATAATGGGGTGAGGATGCAGTCATAAGGATGAGGTCACACTGGGGAATCGTTCAAATCCCGTCCTGCTCTGCTGATGAAATACCCACCGTCTCTCTCCTCCGAAATGCAATATAGGTCAGTCCTGCAAGGATCTGTATGCAGCACATACAGAGGGAGGGGTGTTGGGGAGAGGGTGGGGGGGGGTGTTGCAGATGAATAATTAATGCAACCGGATAGTTGGGTGAAATAATCCAATGTTTGTGTACCAAATCAACGGGACGAGCATCACCTAGCTGTGCTTGCAGCGTAGCCTCAAAGGCCATGTATCAGGGGACAAGGATGGGTTGGAAGTGATTAGTCATGTTTATTACTACAGACGTCTCCCATAAGGAACCGCAAAGAGCAAGAAAGCAAGAATTTCATCATGTTGCTTCACTTTGTTCAGGTGAATTCATCATGACAACATATTTGCTTATTTGGCATCCATGGTATTTGGCTGTAACCCTTTCTCAAAAAAAAAAATTGCTTCCACATGCAACTCATTTGCAGTAAAAAATATGTTTAAATTGGAAACAGCAACACCACAACAATGGATCCCGCCAAATATTAACATTTTTGTGCTTATCTTAAAGGACCTGACACGCTAAGCAGTCGGACAGTTTGGGGCCGTCGGTGGGCGTCTGTCGGACTAGTTTTTTTGGTACGTTTTCTTACGTGCTAACGTCGCAGTGTGTTCGAGTGCAACTTTTTGGCGACGTGAGGCGATGCAACTGGTGGCCTTCATCGCCTCTAGTTCTTTGGTGTCAGGTTGGTGTGTCTGGGCCTTAAGGCCAACTGAAAGCGTATTGTTAAAAGTTACGAAGACACATTTTCTAAATCCACTTTTTTTTTGGCCATTTGGGGGAAGCTGAAACAAACTGTACACACAACATTAACATATCATCACCTTTTAAATTTAATGATGAACTTATTAATAAACAGTTACCTGATAAATGTAATTCCAATATTCACTCTCTTTTTAGCTCTGCTTTGGTCCCCACCAGTCCTAGCTATGATCCTGACCATATAGACTGTATATAAGAAGTGGCCGCAGTCACCGTGACATTGCCCATTGAATTTTGTCTGTCACCATCTAGGTCTTTTGCAGCCAGAAGAGACCTAAGAGGGTGGAGCGAAGTACAACCGAACGCTGAATAAGACATTTTTAGGTGACAAAAAATGTTACAATTAACTTTCATGGACTGAAAACACACTGTGAAAGGGTTAAAGTTCTAAGATGAAAACATGGACAACTCCCAGACCGGACAACACCATTGTAGCGACCTGTCAATCACAAGGTAGCCACGCCCTAAAGCATCCACTGCTTTATGGTCTATTTGACTCTAAATGGGACCATAATTTACTAAATGAACATCATGCTGTATTGGAAAAGACTTGAAACTAGTGATTGAGACCATAAACTCATGTTTACAATGTTTACTGAGGTAATAAATCAAGTGAGAAGTAGGCTCATTTTCTCATAGACTTCTATACAATCAGACTTCTTTTTGCAACCAGAGGAGTCGCCCCCTGCTGGCTGTTAGAAAGAATGCAAGATTAAGGCACTTTTGCATTGGCTTCACTTTTCAGATCCTGGTCCTAACTTTTCTCAGGCTACTTTAGCATAGCTAGCCTCTCTAGTTCGCTAGCAAGCTGCATTAGAGATTGAGATTTTCTAAAGGACTTACTGGGCAACTGAATAAAGCCTTTAGTTTGAATCATTGCATCATAAAAAAAACATTTAATAATCTTTGGCATAATTGTAGGCAGTAAGAGTAGAGAGAAAGTGACTTGCACATTCTCTCCTACTGTTTTTGTTGCCTGAAAAAAATTCCTTTCTTTTTATTAGCTTTATTTCGTGGTCATATCTGGGTTTTTTTTATACTTAGCACACAATTAGATTTCCACTGGTAATTTCATCATCAGAGATAATGACAATTATGTTCTCTTTAATCTCTCTGCTTGTGATGAAAATGCAGTTTGGCATGTTGATAACATTACATATTTATAGAAACAGTCCTCTCGTAGTAGATAGTGTGACACTTATTCATTTCTTTAATTGTTGTACTCCTCACATGTGGGTGAAAAATTGAGAATGACCGAAGGCTGCCTTTTCACCGTGGTACATTCCTGCTGTTTCCCTCCTCCGGAGTCTTTGTTTTCTCTTTGTGCTTTGATCCAATGTAGTGTAATTGGCTTGTTTCATTTGTTAAGACAGCGGAACTTGCTGTCTCACTACTCTATTACAAGAATATCTGATGTGTCAGGACGTCTTATCAGGCTTGAGAATGAGATTCTTTCAAGCCTATAAAGACCCCAATTACCAATTATGTATAGACGATTAATCAAAGACGACTTTTTTTTTGTTTCAAATAAAAAACCTCACAGGGATTGAGACACTCTTTTCGCTCCATGTCTTGTGTATTTTATGTTCACTTATATTTTGCATGTTCCACAAATAGCTCATATGTCAAATCCGTTGAGCTTCCAGAGGTCTTGTCTACATCAAATAAAATAAGGGCTGTTATTTGCCCTGTTATATGCCGGTACAACATTAACTGAGTATGAAGACATCAAACAGGAATAAAGATAGAATGAAGCACAGCACCCTGAAGAGCCCTTCCTATCACGGAATAAAGGAAGCACAGGAAGTATTGGATTTCTTATAAAAAAAAAAAGTTGACTCGGGGAGAGGAGCAAAAGTCATTACTTTCATTTTTCGAACGGGACATGCATACAAATCATGCCCTTGGATGTCTGTAACTAAATGTTTCACCCAGTTTTTTTTTTTTAATAGCTTCATAGTCCACTTTTATTCTGACACGATATCCATCTGGTCAGTGGTAATAATGTGTAACACAGGGATTCATTGCACTGTTATTTTTGTAACCTTTGCCTATAGACGCTCACAGCATACAAATGTCCACAAAGCTTTTTCTGAGGCCTCTGATGCTCCCACTCAACTGTTCGATACGGCCGCCCTTTGAAATGTGCTCTCTTCCTCCTGATAACCCACAGACTCCAAAGAGGCTGCCAGCAGTTTCAGCACTTTCCTCTTGATTATTATGCTCGCTATCAAAGACGGAAGGAAGAATTTGGAGTGGGCTTTATTGATTGAAATTACCATAATATAACATAATACCACACTGATTTTCACGTCAGTCAAGCAGAGGAGGGTAATGGAAAGCACCCCAACACGCACAGGGCTGACCAAAACTTGGACATGTGTCACAGTAATGATAGAGATAGAGAACATACCCGGGACCCCCTCATATATATCCTTTGAAATACTTTTTTGTAGCTTATTTTTAATGCATCTTCTTAGTTATGTGAAAGAACAGCACAGGAGAAATATATTATAATATAATAGGTATTTGAAATGTATTAAAAAATATGTGCACCATCTAAACACAGAATACCCATAAAACAATGCAATTTACATCAATTTTTCTGTTTTACATTTAAAAAAGAAAAAAAAGATTATTCATTGAACTACGAGGCCTTTTGTAAAAAAATAAATAAAATAAATGTAATTAATTAAAATACTTATTTTAAAATTAAAAATTAATAAAAATAAAAATAAAGGATTTTTATTTTATATCAAAATTTAATTGTGTGAATCAGAATTTTTTCTCAGACCCCCTGGCACAGTGCCAAAAACACCAGTTTGAGAATCACTGGTGTAAGGGATTACATTGTGAAATTTAGTACATTACAGTTACTAATGCCAGTAGCCAGTGGTGTTTTTAGGTGGGTTTGGCAACAACTACTTTGCACAGATGCAAAACCAGAAAATTTTACATAATGCACTATTTCACATTTCCCACACATTTTAACACAGCTGATAATCCAACTGAGCACATACCTGTTCTGTCATGAAATACCGTTGTTAAACACACAGAAATTGCGTTCAGCAAATTTGTTTTAACGCCACTGACTTCTGTAACGCATAAACGCAACTTTTTAGGTTGTAACTGGCTCAGTTTTAAAGTGAAGCTACTGGCATCATAAGAAACTAGAAAACATAAGGAATCAGTTGGTACCAATGTCATACTATTGTCACAAAGGAGGCTAAATAACGCTCAAAACATGGAGAAAAACTGTCATGGCCATTTTCAAAAGGGGTCCCTTGACCTCTGACCTCTAGATATGTGAATGTAAATGGGTTCTATGGTTACCCACGAGTCTCCCCTTTAGAGCCATGCCCACTTTATGACAATCACATGGGGTTTGGACCAAGTCATAGTCAAGTCAGCACACTGACACACTGACAGCTGTTGTTGTCTGTTGGGCTGCAGTTTGCCATGTTAGGATTTGAGCATATTGTTTTATGCTAAATGCAGTACCTGTGAGGGTTTCTGGACAATATTTGTCATTGTTTTGTGTTGTTAATTGATTTCCAATAATAAATATATACATACATTTGCATAAAGCAGCATATTTACCCATGTTGATAAGAGTATTAAATACTTGACAAATCTCCCTTTAAGGAACATTTTGAACAGATAAATCACGATTAACTATGGACAATCATGCGATTAATCACTTTTGAATATTCTAATTGATTGACAGTCCTAACAGAAACCCACTTTTAATAGTAATAACATGTGAAATAAATCTAGTATGAACAGAGAATTTCAGTTCAGTCTCCACAAGATGTGAAAGATTCATTAGACTCATCTCATGATGATTTAAACCTTCGTCTTCGGTAAGAACCAGCAAAAACACTCAAATGGTGTTTTCACAAGACAGCAGCGATAGTCAGCGGGTTGCAGTTTTTATCTTGTTATTTATGTTTAACCTGGACTTCGCAGTATGAGTACCATCAGCACGCTGAATTATTTATGTACAGTGCTGCTAACTACTGGCCTAAATTTTAGAGTTTGCTTCCTACAGTATATGCACGAGTCGAGGCGGCGTCTGAATACTAATGTAACATGAGTTCAGCAAGGACATGAAGTTCTGGCTTCACTTTTTATTTTATCACCATAATGAGGCAACAAAATTCACTGTCATTGGAGCTGGCTTGAGAAGCTAAGGGTCACCATAAACAACAAAGGCTAGGACTTTATGAGACCCAGGAGATAAATAGGAGCTGCAGAAAAAAAGCATTCTTGTTAGAGAACATATGTTTCGCTTGCATCCCCCGTGTAAAGGTCACAGTGAGACAGAGTAATGGCTCTAGCATATTCATTGCCGCGCGTCTTCATCCAGGCAACCATTCATTTGCTGCAGATGAGCGGGGGGGACCCCCACATCATTTATGATGGTGAAATGATGTACTCAGTTGCTGCGAGGGGAAAAGCAGAGTTATGAGTTACAGTATTATGACTTTCCAGGGTCTAATGAAGACATCACGGTGCTGCTGAACTGCGTAACTGTTGCTGTTTTGTGCCATATTTAAGGATATTATTGAACATTTGGACACCATTGGAGAGCCTAGGCAACTATACAACATGTTTTATAGTCACATTGTCACCATTAAGGCTGTGTTTTATTCATTTCCTCTTTGATTCTATAAACTGTGCATCCTAAATGGATGCTAATTTACGATTTTCTCACTGGCGTCCAATGAGCTGTGAGAACACTGACAGCTTTCTCGCACTGCTTACAAGGAAGTAATTTCACATCTTCACAATAGGACAAGTAAGCTAGCTAATTACTGTAGTGTCGAAATCCAACAGAACAGAGGAGGTAGTTTATCATGATGCAGAACGGCTCTGTCATTTGCGGTTCCCCAGAACAAACTGGGATTCAGTGGAAAGGGTGGGGGATTATTCTTTAGAAACTCACTTTGTAGGCCAGAAAATGACTTTTGAAAGCCAAAATCTCTCAACCACAACCCCAGCAGCCACTTGCAGATATATTAATGTCATTTTGACTGAGAAATATAACTGCTTTATTTTAGCTGGATTTAGTCTCTTCTTTGTCTGTTTAATGTTTGTATTTTCTATTTAAACTGTAACTGGTGTGCTGTCTTGGCTAGGTCTCCCTCGGAAAAGAGATTTTTTTTTTATCTCAAGGGACTTCCTGGTTAAATAAATATGACTGCGTTTTAGGGCTATTGTATGTAAAAACAAATAAAAACAATTGCAGTTACAATACAATACAATTATCGTGAGTTTCAGCTCATTGTTTAGCTGTCTGGCCCACAACTTATGGTTCACTCTCACCGCTCTCGTAGCCTTTTTTTCAGTCGCAGATCTAAAAACCTACTATACCTACAACTACCTGCTCAGCAGCAAACATCAGACAGACACAGCAGTTGGTGAACATAGTGGAGCATTTAACAGCTAGAGAGTTATACGATTTTTCTCTCAGGAGTTGGTGGAGACCAAAATCAGAGCTAAAACAGAGTGAATATTGGACATTCACCAGGTGGCCACAAACACGACTCCAAATGGATTATAATGTTGTTCTGTAACTGCTGTGTGTGTAAATAATAGAGCTGTCAATTGATTAAAATATTTAATCACGATTAATCGCATAACTGTCCATAGTTAATCGCGATTAATCTGAATTTTGTATCTGTTCACAATGCACCTTAAAGGGAGATTTGCCAAGTATTTATCAACATGGGAATGGGCAAATATGCTGCTTTATGCAAATGTACGTATATATTTATTATTGGAAAACAATTAACAACACAAAACAATGACCCCTTTTGAAAATAATCATGACAGACAAAATTTAGCACAAGTTTATTATTATTATTTAGCCTCCTCGTGACAAGCTAGTATGACATGGTTGGTACCAATGGATTACTTAGGTTTTCTTTAAAACTGAGCCCGCTACAACCAAAAAATCGCATTGCTGCGTTAAAGTGGCATTCAAACGGATTTGCGTTAACGCATTATTATCACGTTAACTTTGACAACCCTATAGTAAATAGGCAACTTAGAGTATTTCAACAAATGTATTAATGTAATCCCTTACACTTATTGTTACTAAATATAGTAAAACATTAAAGCTACGGTCGGAAATCTTGAGAAACCAGCAAGAGTACGCTAGATTCTAAAAATGATCCAACTGAAAAACCCAGCCGAGTTTTGCCAACTCTTTTCCAATGAAAGTAGCTAGCAGCACTAGCTCCAAAAGTCCTTAAATCTAGAGAGAAAGTCCCGAAGTCGGCAACACTGACAGTCCATTCCTTCAGACCTCCCTCTAAAGCCACTCCCCCAAAATTATCATTATGAACAAACATCGCTATGCTTAGTACTCACAGCTGTCAAGCTACCTTTGCAACAGATAGGTAAATACCAGATTTGTTTCATTTTTTGTCAGAGCATTTGATTTATTGATTGTTGTCAGGATGTAATGAGAATTTCAACAAATATAACAAAAACATTTTTTTGAAGAACATTACCAACCTTAACTTTAATATAACACACTACTAATGTACAACATTTAATTCTCTAATATCATTTTTAACAACATACATGCACCTTTTGATCTGCTCAGATGGACAGACCGCAAATCCTGTTCCCCTCTTCTTCAACATTTCATTAACGCTCCCTACTGTAATTCAGCACAATGAGAGTGACGGACTACTAAGTGACAGGAAATTGCAGGGTTTGACAAAACAGTGACTCATCTGAGAGTGAGAATCCCAAATGTCTTTTTTGGCAGCGGCAGCAGCAGCACTGCGTCAACGCTAAAGGTCAAAGGTTCAATCGGTTCGGCGCAGTTCGGGTTCTTAAAAGCGTGTCACACAGGATTCAACACAGCACAAGCCAGCAGTGGCTCAGGGACAGGCTGAGAGCTCACTGCTTATGAACTGGAAAATGCACCAAAGCAGATAAACAGCCTTACGTGTCCTCATGCTCTGAGGTGAGTAAGGAAATATGATCAACATCAAACAGCTAATATCCCCCTATATCTGCACTGATATGAGTGGAAAGGTTATATGTTTTATTTGATTCTATTTGTTATGTGAAACTGTGTGTTATAGTGAATGTACTTTGTTATACTTGTACGTTATTTTGTTATTTTGTACACCAGCCTGTTTTCATTACGGGAGTTTCAAATACTGAGGTTTTGTCACGGCTGTCGGCGTTTGGTACCGCCACCCAAAGCACCCTTCAGCACCGATATCAGGCTAACTACAACGTAAAACCATCCGCGGCAACAGTAAACGCTCTGATAAAGTAACGCATTGGGGCATTACAAAGCGGCGGGATGTGACGAGTTGAAATGAGAATGTGTTAGTAACACTTGCATACTGTGAATGCATTTATGTTGGTGTCAAACAATATTCTGTATGTATATAGTTTTTTTAAGTTATGCATACACGTTTCACATATTGGGAACAAAGTGATGATAACTTTAGCATCAATAAATCATTACTACATTAAATAATCTGCTCTGAATAACAATCTGTAGTTTTTTTTTCTCCACAAATTAGTTCAATAACTCTGTTAGAAATAATTGAAAGTACATCTAATCCTTCTCCCTGATTAAAAAAAATTCCAGAATCTATGAATGTGAAAATACAGTTTTATTTTCTACAGTTCATCTACTAGACACAAAATGTCTCTTACTTCATTTTTAGAGTTTGTGCACTGGAAGTTTCCAGCTTCCACGTCACACGTGAGTAAGTTGCATACTTGACAATGACCATTACGTAAGTAAACCTAAAAACTAAGTAAACCTACGTTGGAAGTTTATTTTGAAAAGAGACAGTACACATCTAACGAGCGGAAACTGTACCATTCTTGTGAACACAGAAGTTTATTTTGAAAAGACACTATTCATCTATCAAACGGAAACTGACACGCCGTCACTGACACGTCCAATACTGACGCTAGAGTGTACCTAGAGCGTCATAGTTTGAGGCGTTGGGCCTCTGACCAAGCGTCGGTTTGTGATGAGTTGGGAGTGAGAACGTGTTGGTGCATCAGGAGCACCTGTGTTGTTATTATGGATGTTATATCGCTTTCACATCTGTTGCTTCCTCATTTATTTTACACCAAGTGATTTGCAACTGTCCTGTGCTCACTGTTTGCCTGAACCTAAGAATGTATTTAAATATATTGGTTTGTGCGTTTTCTTTTTATACATACATATTCATGACACCCTCTTGTTTCAGGTGTACACCACTGCTTGGAACCAGAGAGAGAGATGCAGATATTGAATATTTTATACCACATACTGTATGTATATAAGCAGTAGAGATAAGTCAAAACCGTCAGTCACATTCATACCTGTATTTGCTGTATTTCTGTTGCCATGGATACCATCCAATGCTACAATAAATAAAGTAATAGTTATCTGGACTCAGAGCAGGGGGTGACTCTGCGTGGCATTTCTTTATGTTGGTTGCATAAGGAAAATGGTAAGTAGGCAGATACTGTGCAATTACATGTGCTTTATTTAGCAAATCATTATAATTAATAATCTCTTTGTGCTCATTCCTATTGCATAACTGACATGGAAGTGGAGCACTGCTATGAATGGTAATGTCAGTCCTTTAATGTACAGTTAATTACATCTCTCTGAATTGTTTTATTTGCATTCGGAAGGTTAGAGAGGGGAAAAAAACTGTAGTCCCTTTGGTTCCAGTGTGTTTTTCTATGGTGTCGTCACGGTGATGTGATTTGGTGTAGACTCTCCAGAGCACTGGCCTGGGCGATGTTTATGGGAGACAAGTTGTTGCCCAGGCAACAGGTCCCCCCTCTACTCGTCTCCAGAAAAATCCAAAGGAAAGGCGGAGCGCCTGGAGTTGGAGATTGATTGATGGATGGATGTCACGATATTATTAGATGTTATTGGTTGGTACTAGCTTACATAAGCGCCAGGGGTCATTTTCTTTCAAAGATGAATTTCATGGTCTTCATTAATGACTTATTTTATCGTTTTGGTTGTTGTTCATTAAGAAGTCTAAGGGCCAAAATACGCAGCTGCCGAACGGTGCGCATCAAAACAGTGGTCCCTATTTTCTATGTTCACCCCACTCACCTCTTGCTGTCGCTGTCTCTCATGTGTGTCGATGAATGGATGAGGAGAGACTAGCTGTTGAGGTCGAGAAATATCCCGAGTTATACGACCCACATTGACCAAAAGATATTGCCTGGCGAGCTGTAGCTCTGGAGATTGGCTAAGTAGTGGTGGAAGAAGTTTTACTTTAGTAAAAGTAGTAATAACAGTGTAAAAATACTCAAGGCATGCTGCATCGCAACGCTTCTATTGGTGCTCGGGGCGGCACTTGACGCACGTACATGACGCGCCGCGTCGCAGCGCTGCATCGCAGCGCTGCGACGCACACACACACCTCCCTTGTCGCTAAAAGTTGCAGATTGATTGATGGATGGATGTCACGATATTATTAGATGTTATTGGTTGGTACTAGCTTACATAAACAAAGTTAGATATTTTGTTTTACAGGAAGAAAAGATCATTGGAATTTGGTATAAAAATAATAATAAAAACATTTGTAAAACATTTTTTGCATATATTGTTAAATAGGTGCACAAAATGAGCGGGAGGTGATCTAAAAGGGTTAAAAATGCATTTTTCATTTCATCTCAACTTCAATGCTGAGTCATGGTGCGTTCATGTGCCGGTGAAAGGTTCTGATATATGAGCTATGTGGGAGTTGGCTGCTGTACAGCGCTGCGTTGATGAGACTGTTGTATGAAAATCGAACCCAGACGAAAACAGAATAAACAAACATGGACATAACGGAAAGGAAAACATGAATTTGACAGTTGCTTGCGTTGAAAATGAGGCTGTGAAGCAGCCAATTATTATTATAGTAATCACGCTTTTATTAATATCAAAGGTAATTCTAGAACAGAGATAAGTGCTTCAAAATAGGACTTTTAATTATATAAGAAAAAAACAACTGGATTTGATTATAAAATTCAATACTTTAGGAACATTATATATCAGTGCAAACACTGCAGCAGTCTAGTCCTAAAAACAGAGTCACGCCGGTCCCTGTGCAGAGTGTGTGTGTGTGTGTCGGTGGGTGATCATAGCCAGCAGAGAGGCAGCTGGGGCCCTCCTGGGACGTGAGCCCATGACCCTGAAATCATGCGCCCCAAGGCTCCCAAACAAGAGGCCGAGCGGCGGAAATCAGACACCTCTCCAGCCCTCGTGCACCGTCGCTGCTGCTCTCACCGGTCCCAGGCACAGAGGTCTGCTGGGGGACAACCAGGGGAAGTCGACATCATTTCAATTCCAGGTTCCCCAGTCCTTCAACCCCCACCACCACCACCATCCTACCCTTCACAGCACCAAGCTGGTACTCCACGCCTGACATTGATCTGTACTTCAAAACCACAACAGAGCCTCACGTTCCATCCCTCAGCTGACACAAACGATTTGTCGAGATGGGTCCGCCACAGCTGACAACCGGCAAAGCCCTCTGGCACCCTAACCCCCCCCCACTACCACCCCCACCCACCCCCCAACGTTCCCACCCCACATCTAAACTGACAAGCAGTGTTTTTGTTTTGCGATGCAAAGCAGGGTTTTTGCTCTGTGATTTTCTGGTATTTGAGCACAGGACCAAACATGTGCCACACACACAGGCGGCCTGGAGGGTCTTTTTCCTTCAGCCTCCATCCACAGAAAAAAAACAGAGTGATGCACTCAATATAAATTACTAACTTGATACTGCATTTCATTTGATATTTATAGAACCTTTTTTTCCCTTGTTTCTTTTTTTTTTTTTAAAGAAATTGTGTATGATCATATGTGGCTATAGCAATAGCTGAAGTACTGTATATTAATATGTGTCTGGATAACCTACAACACACTGTATAGAGCAGGGGCTCTCAAACTTTTTGGGGCCAGGGACCCTTTAAACGGGAGAACATTTTCCAAGGACCCCCTAATAATTGTAACACCGATAAAGCATAATGCTTACTACCATTTGTACTCTTAGATTGGAATACAGTGACCAGATGTCCCAGTTTGTCCGGGATTTTCCTGGTTTGTGTGGAATTGTATATAGAGTATCTGTAAAACACTCAAATGTCCCGGTTTTCACCACAATTAAAATAACGATAACGCCTGTTTAATAGCCTGACAACAGTCTAATCGACTGATAGACTTCACAAGCATGTATGCAAATTGACTCACATTTGAATTACACTGCTCCACATCTACTGGTGTTTTTATTCATATCTTTGAATATGGTATTATAATCCCATGTCATACACACCAGATAGTGTATCCTGCAGATAACTAACATCACACTTCAAAGACACTCTGCATAACCTCTCAGAGTAAGAAGATAGGATGTCAACATGTGGGTGTGAGTGACGAGTCCAGTCTGTCTCCTTGTCACATTCCTCAGACTCATCACCGAGCTCAACAGAGGCCACGGCCACATTATTAGGGAGACATCGTTGTTAACATGTCAAAAGTTATTCCATCAACATTAGTTTAATCTGTCAAATTTTAAAGAATAGCACAATCTTTATTTTTTCTAATAAAAAGTTGACTTCATAAGCAATAAAAAACATCCTTGCTCAATTCAGTACACTCAATTCAGGGTTTTGCCTTCCCTGGTTTGGTATGATCAGTAGGTTAAGGAGGCTATAATGTTATCAACTTAGATATTGCTGTGTAACCGTCATTTCTCAGTCAGTTCACTGACTTTTTCTCTACTTGTGCTATTGTTACACTATGTGTTAGCATGTCACAGTTAAACATTTCAGTAATTTTATTAGAAAAATAAAACAAGAATTAAACAGATTGTACCTCAGCTGGAGACAAGCAACTGACTCAAGGGAATTTTTGGAAATGGAGGAAAATTCAGCATGCCACTTTCCTGTAATTGGCACTAAAAGGTATCTGGTAAGAAGAATGGTTGGTTTTGCCAAAAAGTGTCTGGATACGTTGTTCCTGGACTGCTGCATCAAAGAAAGCTACAGCTAATTACATTTGGGTTTTACTTACATAGCTCCGGCTGGTTATGATAACATTGTACTCACTGAGGTAATTGCTGAGATCTTGGAACTCAGAGACATCACTAAAAATAGGTCCACCGGCGGGCACCCTGGTGGTCCAGGCCCTTGGGATTAAGGCGCTGACCATGAACCACAGGGTACCCGGTTTGGCCGGGAACCTTTGTTGCATGTCATTCCTCATCTCTCTTCTCTCATTTCCTGCCATCTCTGTACTCTTGGCTTTAATAAAAGGCAAAAAATGTCCCGAAAATATTTATATATGAAAACAATTGGTCCAATTAGACAAAAAATACAAGTGGACAATCAACATAAAAAGGTGGTTTTAAACAAAACCCATAGGATAGTCCCAGTTATTTGGAAAAAAAAGTTTAGGTAAACGGTCAAATAAATAGCCTATGGCCAAAGTTACGACAATAAAACCTGAAGTTGTAATAAACCGTAATTTCCCTTTAAGATCACTGATCAAATCATTACGTTTTACTCCTACAGTCATTCAACAGCATGAACAACAGAACAGGTCAGTGTCAACACCAGCAGTGGAAGAAGTTTTCAGGTCTTTGACTTAAGTAAAAGTACCACGGTGTGAAAATACTTTGTTACATGTGAAAGACCTCCATTCAAAGTCATACTTGAAGTTACTGTGAGGAACTTTTAACTGGTTATGAAACAGTCTCAATGTAATCCTGATGCCTCTATATGACCTACATAAGTAAACGAGACCATCAGTGAGAAGATTGGCTATTTCTATAGAGTTATTCTTAATGCTTGTCATTGGTGCCAACTGGTCTGTTTCCGCGCAGAATCAGATGAAATCACGTAGGTTCACCAGAAACTCTGCACCTACCGCGGACAGACCCAAATCTGGCTTCGCTGCCACCTTCAACTTGCAGTCAAAATACACTCGGAACATGCATAGTGTCCTTTCAAAATAAGCTTCCGTTTTCACAGGAAGTTAGGTTTAGGCAACACAACCACTTAGTGTTAGGAAACGGTGGTTAACGTTAACTTCGCTGACTAGCGACTCATGTGACTCACGGGACTGACGATACCGATGAATCATGTGACTAAAGACTGACGTGACAAAATAAGTCAACGTTACTTTTAGTTTGACGCGGGACACAAACAGCGGTCTCCTGGTTGAAAGTCTTGTGTTTATTTGATCCATCCATCACCTCTCTCTCCCACCCTTAGCGGACTCTCATGCTATTAATACTACATCACTTGCTCTGAACGTCGAGTAACGCTGTGGGTGGATTTACATTGGAGTTAGTTGAAAGCCCGGTACGTCACATACTGTTGCTAAAGGGTGCCTCCACGCGTCGGTTTCCAGTGCCGAGGGGCGCTGACCAAACGGTGGTATTTGACGAGTTGGGAGTGAGAAGAACGGGTTGGAGCCAACACCGACACCACGCTGCTGAAAGCCCAGGCCATATGCTATACTCAAGAAAAGTACTAAAGTACAGTACTTGTGTAAATGCACTTAGTAACATGATAAACCACCATATTGTGTGAAGTTAGCCACACTTTTTGAAAAAGCTCAATTTTCATCATTCACACTGCAACACAACACCAGCATTTTAAATGTATCCACTAAATTAACATTTATAAAAGGGTGATAAAGCTGGTTTTGTGTTGATGGATGCCAAAAACAGTGTGTGGATATGAGTAAGGTGATGTCATATGGCTGTGAGTAAAGACTTCAGTCTGTCTTTGCCAACATTCCTCCACCTAAATCATAATAATCCATCTCGTATCTCAGGACTGAAATGAAATTCGGTCAGTTCCTCCTTTAAGGGCCCCACTGAAGACTTTTCGGTGCGAGCTCGTCTTTCCCTTAAGCTAAAAAGTGACCCTGAGGATCATGGGACCCTGTCTGCTGCTTAACCTCCAAACTTGAACCTTTCTGGGAGGGGTGGGGGTGTGGGGTGTGATTTACCGAGTGCCAGATCCGAGGAGTTCCCAGCGATGTGATTTACGGAGTGCGAGTAGATCCCGAATCTGACTCGGAGCTGTTGAAGTTTACTACAGGCTTCGCTCCCGTTTCCTATCAGCAAACCGCAGACGTTTCCTAGCAGTCACTACTCACCCCCGCTGATGACAAATTCTTTACGCCTCTCCTGTGTTATTCATGCGTGTGATCCTAATTCGCCCATAGCCCTCTTTAGATATGTAAACTGCTCCTAAATGGAACAGCTCAAGTGGCGCTTAGATTTGTCTCTGCACCCAACAATATCCCCCGAAACACAGCGAGGGCAGGGGAACAATATTTCACCATGCATAATTCATGTTGTGCTTGACTTTTAACGAGGTGCTAAAAATCCTGACATGTGGCCCACTCAACACTCAATACCGCGACATAAATTCTTAATACTTTTTTTATGAACAGCGTCAGTCCGAGGTGTTTATCTATAATAAAAATCTTGAATTGCAACTTAGCGACATTAACATTGTTGCCCCGGAGCTCATATAACATGAGTAAAAGTCTCGTCCTGGGGATTTTTTTTCACATCGAGATCCACATCGGCTCGTTTCAGCTGCTCGCCTGTTAGCGATTAGCTTGCGCCGAGTGAGAAATACCAACCAAGGGCACACACTTTATTTCCTTCTATTCAAGGGCTATTTATCTGAAATGCATGGTGAATTTGTGCCTCAATGCATTTCAATGCTCTTTGTTTCTTTGTCAGCGTCTCATTGCATGCCTATACTGTCATTACAGCACTGATTTGGCTGCAAAATGTTGTTTACCAAGCCCCTTTATGCTGCTTTCCTTTTAACCAGAAGGAGTGCGTACATGTGTGGGTGTACTATCTCAATACACTGTCATGAAGAAGCTGTTCGCCACTCACATTCCTCGCCTCGCTATCTCTCAGCGTGACAGCCACAGAGTCACTAGAAGATATTGTCTGAGCTCATGATAAGAGGGGTGGGAAAAAAAAAAGCAGAAAAATCTCCATGTTTCTGGACCATGAAAATGATTTCACGTGCTACACGCTCACGTCTTTGTCCGCCCGCCTGTCTCCGTCTCTCAAATATGACTGGGCATGCGTTTCACAAGGCGAGATGAATGTTGTGACAAGTGTGTCATGACTTTTGGAAATGACCTGACCTATGAGCAACGTGGCCTTGTTTCGCTGGTTCCCGCACATGGAAGCAGTTTTTCTGCGAGTGTCCACCACTGAGTTGCCTGTAAAGGAATATATGCAAGGATTCAGTAGTCCAGATAATATTAATGTGTTCTTTTATATTAAGACCTTTTGTTGGCAGGTAGGAAAACATCTGTTTTTGGATAAGAAACATGACACGGGATTCAGGCGAGCCAACACATGCATTACATTGTATTGTGGCCATTTTTTAAATTTCATTTTCCATTTTCATTTGGTGGGAACACAATGAAAAATGAAGATTTGAAAGTATTATATTTTATATATTATATAAAGTAAAGAAAAATAAATAATGTCCAATGTCCAAAAAAAGCTCCATTCACTGATGAAGACCATGAGATGTGTTTGAAAGCCCTGGAAAAAGCTTGTATCTGAACCTTGAGTTAAGACTGTTTTGTCAAATATTGTATGCAAAGTCTAGATGAGTTTTTTTATAGTCACGAGTTAAGTTCATAGACTGTATATGAGAAGTGGACGTAGTTACGGTGATGTCACCTATTTTTTTGTGGACTGCCGTGATCTTTAAGATTTTGACGTTTTAGCCGCCGCCATCTTGGTTTTTGGCCGTCACCATCTTGTTTTTTTGCAACCAGAAGTGACACGAGAGGGTCAAGCTAAGTACAACCGAACGCTGAATAGAACATTTTTAGAAAATGGTGACGATATGAAACATGCGGCGCTCAGTCCATCTCTACTTTCTCAGTCCTGAACATTTGTGCCACTATAATGCGGAAAATTGGCAGTTTGCGGGTCGGGTCGAGTCCGGGTGGTTGAGTAACTCTTATTTTTACATGTTGGGCGGGCAGAGTGGAGTCAGGAGGACTCAAACTAACTGCAAAGATGCACTCCTAATCATTCCACCTGTGTTTTTCATCAGATAATAAGATACAATTTTTTTGAAATAAATTTGACTAAAATGACAGAAATGTTCAATATAATCTCATGACTAAACAGAACTAAGATTAAATTAAATAGATAGCTGACAAAATTAAGAGAAAAAACATTTTGACTGAAATCAAATTACTTTTTGGTGACTAAACCTAGAACAAAAATGACTAAAATGTAGAAACTAATAAACTAATAAGCATTTTCGTTTTAAGGCAAGGCAAGGCAGCTTTATTTGTATAGCACATTTCAACAACAGGGCAATTCAAAGTGCTTTACATAAACATTCAAGAACATTGCGACAAAGTGCAAAAGAACATTAAGACATAATTAAAACAGTTATAAAAACATAAAAACATTAAAGATTAGAAAATAAAAACAAGCTAAAAATAAAAGCTAGGATAGAAGCTAAAAGACTACGTCTAATCCTAAAATAGCTGCCAAAATTAACACTGTCATGAACTGAAAACACACCGTGAAAGGGTTAAAGTTCTAAGACGAAAACACTTAGAACACAACTCACAGACCGGACAACGCCGTGGTAGCGACCTGTCAATCACAAGGTAGCCGGGCCCTAAAGCATCCCCTGCTTTATGGTCTATTTGACTCTAAATGGGACCATAATTTATTAAATGAACATCATGCTGTATTGAAGAAGACTTGAAACTAGAGACTGAGACCATAAACTCATGTCTACTGAGGTAATAAATCAAGTGATAAGTAGGCTTATTTTCTCATAGATTGCTCAAGAATGCAAGTTTAAGGCACTTCAGCATTGGCTACCTTATTTAAATATTAAAGTTTACATTTATAACGTTTATTAACATTAGCCACCTGAAACTAGTGGTCTTACCAGCCCAAGTAAGGCTGTAGCAGCATAAGCCCCCTAAGTGTATTGAATTGAGTAAGGGTGTGATTTATTGCTCATGAACTCACCTTTTATTTATAAGAGAAAGATTGTGTTATTTCATCATTTCAAAAGAAAATATACTTGCTTTAATTACAAAAACACATCCTGTTTAAATCACAAAACTGATTTTGAAAAGTACAGCTTTTTTTTCTCTCTAAAGCAGAGGTCTTTAGGTTGACTCATTGGTGCTGCTTTGATGCCAGCAGTGATTTTATGTAACAGATGCTGTAATGCATTTCATTCAGGGTATAATGGACTGCTAATTCTGGACTGAAACTCTCTAAAAACTCTCCAGTACTGAGATATTTCACCCTCGGGTTACTGTGCTCAGTTCCACCACATTCAACCTGCATCAGCACTCTTATGTCATTATCATAATGGCCATCAGAAGCTGGATCGGTAACATATAATGAACACCCTGTTAGCATGACTATGCTAGTTACACATACAGTACGGATGACCCGGCCTAATTAGTGGATTGATCTGAGCTAAGAATGAGAAGTGTTGACCAACCAGCACTGACCTTGTGACGGAGCTCCAGCATCTGTTAGCGTGGGTCACAGAGAGGTATTCCCTGCTGAATTCTATTGATCTAGCTGTATAAATACGGCTATAGTTTACAGCCTAACACGCTGCAGATGTTTTCCAGGAAATCCCCCTTATATGTTGGCCTGTCAGTATGACAAAAAAATTAATTCACATTTGGGCTGCTCCAAAGTCCACAGGCTGAAGTCATGCTTAGGTAAAGGCTTGTAGTTAAACCTCCCGACCAGCCATTCCAACACTTTACTGTCTCTTTGACTGACTTTTATTGTCCATGTTACAGTGGCCTTTCATGCTTGTGTGAAAACATACAGACGCGCCATCGTCCTCTGTCGAAGCCCGAACCCTAAAACAAAATGTCCAAAGAAATGATGCACCTGTCTGCTGTATTTGCCTCCCATAGAGCTCGACCGTCACTCTGTCCGGTTGTTTCTGTTGGCTATAACTCGCTGTCTGCTCTATTTTCCTTCAGCATCTGGGGCCAGCTTACACAGAGCCTTCACACGGGGGCTTGTTTCAGCCATCGCTGGCCGTCTGGGGAATGTCTTTGCAGATACTGTGTGAAATATTGGCATGTTTCAAGTTTCGGGACAGATCAAGGAAACATGATGACAAGCTCTTCAACGGAAAGTGCTACGTTTTTGACTTACTAAATTGCACTTTCAGTAATACTCTGTGACATTTTAACATTGATGTATCACAACGGCGATACAACATACACCCTCAGGCTGACTGAGGGGCAGGGGCACCAGCTGCACTGGTGGGGCACTAGTGCACATCACATTTTGTTGCATGTAGGGCAGCCTTTATTTTTATTTTAAGGCCACCCTAGAGGGCACCTCATCACAGTTTCTCTACTAGAAGGGTACTCTAGAGGACGCTTTATCGTGTTTTCTCTACTGGAAGGGCGACATAGAGGGCACCGCTTCACGTTTTCTCTACTGGAAAGGATACTGGAAGGGAGCCCTGTGGGGCACTTTATCAGGTTTTCTCTACTGGGAGGGCCCCCTAAAAGGCACTTTATCATGTTTTCTCTACTAGAGGGGCACCCTAGATGGCACTTTATCAGGTTTTCTCTGTTGGAAGGGCACCCTAGAGGGCACCTTGTCATGTTTTCTCTACTGGAAGGGCACCCTAAAGGGCACCTCATCACGTTTTCTCTACTGGAAAGGATACTGGAAGGGAACCTTGTCATGTTTTCTCTACTGGAAGGGCACCCCAAAGGGCATCACATCATGTTTTCTAAGGGCACCATAGAGGGCACTTTGTCATGTTTTCTCCACTGGAAGGGCGCCCTAAAGGGCACTTTATCATATTTTCTCTACTGGAAGGGCACCCTAGAGGGCACTTTGTCATGTTTTCTCCACTGGAAGGGCATTCTAGAGGGCACTACTGGCTCTACTCTACTAGAAGGGTGCCCTAGAGGGCATCAAATCACGTTTTCTCTACTAGAAGGACACTGTAGAGGGCACTTTATCACATTTTCTCAACTGGAAGGGCACCGTATTACGTTTTTTCTACAGGAAGGGTGCCCTATAGAGGGAACTTTATCATGTTTTCTCCATTTAAGGGAACCCTAGAGGGCACTTCTTTGTGTTTTATCTACCACAGGGGCATCCAAGAAGGCCCTTTTGCTGCATTATATGCGAACATGGGGGCACCAAAGGGGGCGGTCGCACCCCCCTTCCCCTCCCCCAGTGCACGAAAGCTTTTATATTTGTAGCTCTAAACACCTCGGGATCTGTTTTCATGACACAGCAATTTTGATGCACAGCCCTGACCATGAAATTACTAAATGGTACGCTACACTGTGTGCACCCCTGAGTCCATTTACATGTGTGCTACTGTCCTGGTTATGCATCATATCCTATTTTAATCATATTAGGGACATGACACTTACATGGAACATGTAGCAGAGGCCCAGTTTCTGGTCACTGTCTGTTGTGTGTGCAGGGATGTCTCTGAGCTTACATCCCTGCCTGGTTCTGTCTCATTTACTGTAGTATTGTTCAACGGTTTGTTTGTGGTTGCCTTGTAACTGCTGCATTACTGAGTTGTGTTGGTTTTATCACGAGCTTGTGAAGTAAAATTTTACTTTAAAGTTTATTTACTTGTACATGTAGTACATCCATCATGTCTGGCTTTTACTTTTGTCAGTACAAACTACCATTAATCATGATATTGCAGTTCAAGACACAATCAGAAACCAGAATCAGCTGTCACATGCGTCAGTGGTCGGACATCTTTTGAAAGGACCCAGAGCATAATCTGATAAAAGCTTATCTTGGTTTCTGTGACCAAAACTTCCAGATTAAAAAAGAAATATGATTGAATCAGTAGGGACATTTTTGCCAGGCATAAGCATTGAATCTACATTGACGCTTGACATTGAAACCAAATTAAAAGCGTTCGCTATGTATTGATTAAACGTCAGATTTTCAATCATTACTGACACTGGATCAATACTGATTCCCCCATTTGCTAAAAGGGTGCCTGGGATTGAATATCAGTTGATTTTGATGTATTGAAACATTGTTGCACGAATTAACTACCAGAAACCATATATTTTATCTTTATTTACAACATTTATACAAATGTAATTCTGTTCTCAACATGTAATTGAAGTTAAACCTTTGCTTTCATGAAAAAAAATGAAGTACTCATACACATTTTCCATCTACTGTCATTCTACAACACAGAGTTGCGCAACGAAATGCAAGTTGTATTCCCTTTATGCGACACAAGAAACAAACAAAACAAAACAAAAACAACTACTATTTATGGTAGAATACAGAGGAACACGTCAGTATTGAACAAACTGGTATATTTTCACTAAAAGAAGAACAATCAACTGCACTTGTCAAGCTTTTCTGGAGAAGAAAGATGTGTTTGCCATACCTCTGACTGGATTTGACAAAAATGTAATATACCAACTTATGATATACCAGCTTATCTCTGCACACTGTAGTCTGTTTTCATTTTTACAAGTCAGGATCTATGGCTACTAATTATTAGCATATGTACTGTATGTTTATGGTTTCTCTGTTATTTCTGTTAAAAAGCTCCACTGTGAAATATCTCTGAGCAATATCTCCGTATAGCTGTGTTATTGCATTTTATCTGCTTTTATAATTATTATTATCATCATCCTAGCAAAAGGTAAAGCTCCCGTCTCTTGTCCCCACTGCACTTTGTTTGCTGAGAGGCAAAGCAAATTACAGGTTAGAGAAAGAGACAGAAAAAATGCAAATCACATTGAATACAAAAGTTTGAAAGGAATAACGATGCAGAATGGCTGCACATTTAAGCATTGAAATAAGCCTGAATGGGGCGTCCTGTCAGTTTGTCGAGGTATGTGACATGTCCCCTCCTTGTGACCTTTGTTGCATGTCATCCCTTTCGCTCTATGCCGTCTCTGCTGTCACTCCGCGCTGTCGCTGCCCAGCAGAGCAGAAATGTCACCAAACATAATCTTAAAAAACAACTAAGAATTAAGCATGACAAGTCAGTGAAGTGCTTCAGAAACTCCACGCAGCACGCTCCGTATTGAGCTATTTGTATTCGTGCTCTGATGCCCGTCGATACATCTGTGACAACAACCGGAAGCGGCTGTCGTGCGGCATTGCTCGGTATATTGTTCAAATTAGCAGGGCCCTATCTGATTTCCAGTCAGATGCAGTCATGTGAAGTTGTGGCATATTAATTGGGTTGAGTGCATACGTGTCAGCAAGATGACTTTGAGCGAGTGCAGAGCGAGAGTCATTGGATGGAGAGCTGTCTGCTAAGTGTGAGCGGATAACGTGTCAGAGAGGCTCTGTAGTCACACAGAACGATCTGAGCTGCAGCGAGTGGAACTGACACACTATTTTAATGATCAATTCACTGAGTAGATGATGATTGCACGCAGCAGCTTGCATGTAAAAACCTGCAGTATAATTGACGATGGAGGACTTTTCAGTTGTGAATTTTGTTAGCTTTAAAGCTGCACTAATCTCTATTTATATACAAACAACAAATCAAACCAAATGTGTAACAGAAAAGTGTTCGTCTTAGTGACAAACGCAGATTTTATCACCAACTCTACTCAGCTTTTTTTTTTGCCTCGTTTAGCTCATTGCTTTTACAACCAGCACACCCAGCTATTTTTACCAAAAAGCTCTGATAAACCCACTGGACACAACCTGCTCAGGACCAAACAGCACACAAACAAAGTTAGCGACTAGCTCTCAGGAGTTTTCAGGAGTTGGTCGAGACCAAAACGGAGGATAGAAACACAACACCAAAAGAATGATAACGTCGCTCTGTGTCTGCTGGGTGTGTAAGCTAACATGTTTTCACATTGTGTTTTCAGCTTGTTTGTCCACAAGTGGCCCAAAAAATCAGCAACTTTACCAAATTTAGACACAAACTAAGCCAAAAGAAAGCTGGTTGATATTGATGAAGGCCAACACAAATTGCCACATTTGCATAAAAAAATCACACCCCTTCCTCTCTGAGTTATAACTGTGTTGAACAGGATGTCACACACATTCTTCGGGAATCAGTGCAACTTCAGCCCCGTTCACACATGCACTCTAGATGTTCAGGAACACATCCTGCATGTGTGAATGGGAGCAGAGATCGATGTTCAGAGAAATCTATACCGCCAATTTCCCCCCTCAAGAGCTCGTAACATTTCATGGAAAATGCTGGTGAATGAAAACAGTAACATTGCAGGGACAAATACATACATGGTTACGTCTGTCTGACGAAAGACGCTTTTACGTGGATGGAGTGAACCAATCACAAGACATATTTGAATCTGTGACTTGTTTAACTAAAACATTACTTGTGTCGCAAACTTATAACAACACTGGCACTGGACAAAGACAGCTCCTCGCCCGCCATGTTCCTGAAAACAATAAGAGATGTCTTCTGCCGCGTACACGCACATCCGGCCTTGCCCCCATCTTGTTCTTCTTCTGTTGAGTTTCATGGCGGTTGGCATCCCTAAGTGTTGCATTCAACTAACTCCAATGTAAACCCACCCACCACAAGCATTAGTCAACGGTCGGAGCAAGTGACGCAGTACTGATAGCGTGAAGGTCCGCTAAGGGCTGGCAGGACGGGTACAGTTGGGTCAAATAAACATAAGATTTTCGTGTCCCGTGTGAAAGTAAAAGTAAAGTTGACTTATTTTGTCACGTCCGTCGTTAGTCACGTGACTCGTTGGTATCATCAGTTTTGTGAGTCACGTGAGTTGTTAGTCACGTTGGAGTCAGTGAAGTTAACGTCAACTACGACCGTTTCCTAACCTTACCTAAGTGGTTGTGTTGCCCTAAACCTAACTTCCTTTGAAAACAGAAGTTTATTTTGAAAGGACACCAATCATGTAATGAGCGTATTTTAACATGCCATCCCCGGTCCGTCCAAAAGTAACGCAAAGAGCAGTACCCCGTGCGTTGGTCTCCAATGGCGAGGGGCACTGACCAAGCGTCAGTATTTGATGAGTTGGGAGTGGGAATGTGTTGGCTGGACTGTCCCTTGCCCCATCTATTCCGACATTGCAATGGCATGTATAAAAAGGCTCAAGATGGAATAGTTCCTGAATGTAGTGCATGTGTGAATATTGACATCGCTAGCAGCGCCTGAAAGGTCATCCCAGAAATCATGTTATACTTCAGAAATTCCCTCATAATTGTTAAATTCAGACTTTTTTTCCCTACGCAGATAGTTCAGTTGACTAGCTTCAGGTATACTTGTTGCAACACAAAGCAAAACGACAGCTGATTTAGATGGTGCCGGGCATGAATTTAACCCAACTTGTGAGAGTCGCTCAATCCAACCAAAGCACATAGATGTCACACACATAGAGCTGGAATCAGTAGTGCCATTTCTCTCATGTCCACTAAGATGAACGTCCCTCAAACATGCTCCCTGTCCCTTAGGAATCATGTGAAAAATATGCCCCTTATAACTTCAGATGATGTCTCATTATTGTCAATTTCAAACACTTTCATCTGCATCAGAAGTAATCCACAGATTGCTGTCTGTGTAGCCATGGTTACAGTGCAATCAGGAACTGCTTTTGCTAATGAAACATGACTTTCCATGGAGCAAATTTGGTTAATGCAAAAAATATAGGCCAAAAGAAAAAAAAAATACACTCTAGTGTAGGCCACAGCAGACTGACTGACTCGACTACCGAGTGATAAAATGACCCGAATCTTCCGTTGATCTTCCACATCCATTGGGCCCAAGCCCACTAGCATTTCCTTTAACCCCGCTTCCAAACCGCTCAGGCTCATTCACATGAGCAGCAGCACAAACATAACTGGATTCGGCTATTTGTGCATTTTACAACTTGATGATTTGAATTAGGGGTATACAAATGACCATACTGGAAAGTTGATTTACATCAAACAAAGGTTATCCACTGATTTACAGACATCTCTTTCCCAATGTGGCATCACGTGATGGACATGGAAGTTGTATAGCCACCATTTGGCCACTACAAAAAATTGGCTTTAAAGCCCAGCGCTCTTCCTCGGGGCTTGGGGAACATTATACTTCCTGTTAGCTGTATATCACCCAAACCACAATCAGAGCCACTGTGGTAAAAACCCCAACATTCATAACATATTCACCCATCAAAGATATAAGACAAAATATAAACAACAGGAGACAAAATCCCCCAAAATGCACTTTATACTATCGGTATATGTATTGACGTCAACATTGTTCTTATATGCCTGGATGACTGCCGCTGTTGAAGTCATACATATTTACTGTGTTTTAATAGTTGAACATACAGACCAAAATAAATAAATAAAAACAATAAAACCAACTTTAAAAAAAAAAGAAATCTGTCCTAGAACATATACAGTACCACTGACATGCTGATTGATGACACGTCTGAGTAGCAATAGTGATTCATCTGAAAATAACAATAAAATGACATGTAGCGACTATGACATGTGGGAGTTATAGCCCAGGGTTGCAAGGGTTAATGGACTCACAGTGGTGGCAGACTACATTAGGCTTGTATGGATTTCATGGGTACACGAATGGGTAATGAGAGTAATTGCTTATTAGATTTGGTGTTTCATAATTTGTTGTAATTGTTCACACCACTGATATTATTGTGAAGGAGGAACAAATGCTCCGAAATCATTTTTCACTTTAGAGGTGAGGTCGGTGAAATATTTCATTTAATTTGAAACTAGTGGGTCGTGCCACCGCCGCGCCGCGACTTTGTTTTAATTTCCATCAGCACGCACTAATAAATTGTATTTGCTCTATCACCTCCCCGCTAAAATAGATGACAAATGCACATAATGTTGCAAAATGACACTTCTGGGCCAACAATGAACCTCACCAGATGAAAAATTGTTTAACGGAATCGTTGGCTGGCGTTTGTTGTCGAGGCTTTTTCCAAAAAGGCGACCGTGCAGCCACTCAATCTCCTGCCTGCGCCCCTTTTTTCTCGACGCGAGATGTCACATTGTGACGGCGGCCTCTCGTATTTGGAGCAAATTATGTGCGGAAGTCCAATGGAAAAAAATATGCCGTCCGCTTCTTGACACGCCTAATGAAAACGGATGGCTGGGTAGCGTGAATGGGACCGGACACCTGACAGTCTGTTGTCTCTCTCCATCAGTGCACAGGAGTCGGCTCAATCCGGTCGCACATCTCTCCCAGTGGAAATGAAGATGTCCCGTCTAATGGGAAGCATAATGGTTGTGGACAGATGGAAGACATCTCGCTTTAGCCCGTATTCCCCTGCTCGGTAATGAAGGCACGGCTTGTTGACAGATAAGGGTTGGTGGAAAAAAACAGGAGCGAGTGGTGTGTCACTGCTTGGTATCCAGGCCTCAAAGAATGTACAGGAGATAGGATAAACCATGCCACAATATTGGAATGTGCGTGGGTGTGCATAATGTACTGCCAGGTGTGTGTGATTGTGTGTTTGTGTGTCTGGGAGAAATAATGGTGGACTCTCCTCCTGACTGTTCCCTGCCTCAGAGCATCAGGTCAATACACGCTCACCAGGACGTGAGGCCCCTGGCAGGCAGGTCATGTCACTGGCTGTAAAAATAGCGCCTGACAATCCAATAGCTCTGATTTATGAAGCATGTCAATACCCAGACTGTAACAATGCATCGGCCGGGAGATGATTGGTGGTCTCTCACTTTGACAATAAGCACAGCCTCGCTGCAAGATTGACACTTTACCCAGCGCCATAAACCCATCATCTCAGCTGTAAAGGGACTCAATTACTAATGGCAATAACTCTCAACTTTTCTTTTCTTTTGTTATTTTGGGATCCTTTTTTTGTTTTCTCTTGGGAGAGGGAACTTGAACTCTGATTTTAGCACAATTTCTGAACCAAACATTTAGAAAAATATACATTTTTGAAAAAAAGATGATCGTTGGCTTTTAGTTTGTGTGCCTGAAATTATACATTATTATTTGATGTTTTCAAAATTCCGATATTTATTAGAGCTGTCAAACTATAACACATTAACACAAACACTATAACAAAACACTATAACACAAATTTCTTTAACACAGTAATGCAACTTGCTATTTGTAAGGTTGTAGTTGTAGTATACTGGCATCATATGAAACTAGAAAAACCTAAGGAATCCATTGGTACCAACCATGTCATACTAGCTTGTCCCGAAGGAGGCTAAATAATGCTCCAAACTTACGCTAAATTTTGGCGAGGAAACACTGGTATGGCCATTTTCAAAGGGGTCCTTTGACCTCTGACCTCCAGATATGTGAATGTAAATGGATTCTATGGGTACCCACGAGTCTCCCCTTTACAGACATGCACACTTTATGATAATCACATGCAGTTTGGGGCTAGTCATAGTCAAGTCAGCACACTGACACACTGACGGCTGTTGTTGCCTGTTGGGTTTGAGTTTGCCATGTTATGATGTGAGCATATTTTGCTAAATGCAGTATCCTCTGAGGGTTTCTGGACAATATTTTTCATTGTTATGACACGCAAAATGTCTGTGTAATGTTGTGGTATTTATAGGCTACGCCTTCCCGTGAGACCGGGTTGTGCTACAACATGATAGAATACACAACAATAGAGATAAATGCTATGTCAACATCAGGCTTCAACCATCATCAAACACAGAGCATAATATAGAATCCATAGTTTATTCAAAGCAAAGCACTCATGTCGAAATCCTCATTAACACCCAACTACGAGCTTCATAACTTTTGAGGATAGTTCATATTTGACCTTGAATTCATTCATCCATATGCTTTTCCACATTATTCCAACATGATCTCACAGAAATACGTGAAATGACCACGACCTCTTCACAGCACATTACGTGGTGGTGCCACGTTATGTGTACAATAACATGCCGCAATCACAGAAAACAATTTAACATTGTCGGTTTAGGCAAGAAAAGATCATGGTTTGGGTTAGAAGAAGTATGTTATGTAACTTCTTATGTGTATGTCACCCCTGATGCATCACTGTTAGAGCAGCATGTTACTGTTGTAGCTGCTCTAACAGGTGGAGCTTGTTTTAACTACTTTATATGTATAGTCAGTCCAGTGGTTCTGAACCTAGGGGTCGGGCCCCTCAAAAGGGTCACCAGATAAATCTGAGGGGTCGTGAGATGATTAATGTGAGAGGAGAGAAGAAGAAACAGAGTTCTGATACTCAAATTTTATGCGTCCACTTACTGGCGAAAGTGGATTTGAATGGTGATGCGTTCACTTACTGACGTGCATTTCAACGCGATGTGTTCACGTAATGATGTGCATAAATATGTTCGTCAACGACCTTTTTTTCCATAACTAAGACAAGACGATGATGAAATGGCACCAACGCCATTAAACACTAACTGGCAAACATACCGAAGTGCATTTGAACTGTGATGCATTCTCTTCCTGACGTGCAATTCAACGGCGATGTGTCCTCTTAGTGACGTGCATTTGAACGCCGATGCATTCACTTACTGACGTGTTTCCAAATTGACTTTCCATTGGCATTGTGTCTGTGGTGCCGACGCGTAATTTTAACACATTATGTGCTGCCACCACCATGTAATGCGCTGTTAAGAGGTTGTGGTCATTTCACGTGTTTCAGGCTCCATTATTTATGATTTTTTTTCTTTTATTTGCTTTCATTTTGTGGGTGCTGTCGTTTCAAGTGTTATTACATTGATAAATTAAGTTGTATTGAATCAATGAATGACTGCTCAATCACAAATCCAGGGAGCCTTATGGCGCTCTTGAACAAAACACTGGACATCAAAAAATAAATCTTCAGGCACTCTTTGGCAGAGAAAGAGTCCTTTAATAGTCTTTATTAATGGTTTAAAACACTAACTGGTTTAGACCTCTCAGGATCAGGGTGTAGGTAATAAAACAGATTGATCACTCCTTGTATACACTGTAAACTGACTTTGAAACCAGTCAGTATTTTAAACCCTTAATATATACAACTAAATAAAGGCTTTAATGCTCTGCCTAAGAGTGCCAGAAGAATGTTTCTGTGTTGGATTGAATTGATTGAACCGAGCACCCATTTCGAATGTTATCAGCCCATTAAATGGCCAGTTACCATTATAATGCTTCAGACGGGGCAAACTGCACCTACGCTGAAAGGTTATTATGGAGTTTTTGCCCAATGATGCCAAAAATATACTGCCTACTGCCACTTTAAGGAGACTTGCTGAATTGAAATACTGGCTTCTCCGACAACAACGCTACAGTCAGTATCTTCTCCTATGAAATTTCCATTCTAGTCCGGAACGTCTGTTTTTGTTTTGGCCGTTGTGAACCCATACACTGACCATTTCAACACCCCGTTCCCACATATGAAACAAACTGGCATACAAGCACAGCCTTCTGCAGCACATGGAAGTAAGCTAACGAACCGGATCAACAGAGATAACGTTAATGTTAGATTCTACCCGACCTGAAAAGCCTCGGCACATCTCTCTGTGGTCCGTGTGCATCTGGTAATCAAGGCAGCGAGTCCTTACTTACTTACATACGTAAGTTAAAATAACTCAAGGTGTTGACTTTTGGACTTTTTGGTCCTATGATTGTTTCATCCATCCACCCACCCCGACCACCTTCCTTCCTTGGCGCTCTTCATACTACGTCGCCTGACTTCCTCCTTTGTTTCTGTCATAATTACTACGGGCACTAGAGGTAGCAGCTGAACAATTTGTAACCTCCCTGTGGTGATCCAGCTTACAAATAGATGATAACGGCCTACTGAGCCAACTAGGAGGTAGAGTAGGGCCATACCACCTCAAATATACAGTATGCTCCCGATGACAACTGATTCAAAGAATCGAACATTCGAAGCAGGTGAATTGAGTCAGTCACTAAACCTACTTGTTATTTTAATACTGTTTGTATGTTTTATCTGTTCAAAACATATTCCTCAACAACTTCCTTTAATTTCTTGTGGTTTGATGTAATAAATATCTGCGATAAACAAATTGTCTGTGTGGAAAAAAAACTAAAAACTAAAATATAACACTTGAATTTGCACAGCATTCCAACACATGTTTATGTAACTGATATTATTTTGTGATACAACATCATACAATAGAGAGTACATAAGGAGGACCCCTACTCTGAGCTTCAGTATTTGGTGTGGTGCGGCTCACTTTTTTTGTCGAGCATCAGCTCCTTTATTTTGGAGATGCTTCACATTGTCTGGACACTGGGATACACCCTTCCCCAGAGGGACGGACTGAAGTCAGGGCTGGGAAAATGTGCTGAGCAGCACAATTGTCATTTATGAAAAATGGAGACACGGAGGAGAGGGGGACAGAAATAGCAGGGGGGCTCGCACACAGTAAAAAAGAGTGGCACATGTTAGCTTTCAGGGGTGTTCCTGCGTCTCTGGCCGGCCGAGCCACCATCAATCATCGGAGTGTCCTTTTTGTCTAGGTTTGTCTTCACACACTGACCCCCAGGCCCTGAGTCTGAGACATCATGAGACAGGCAGGAGGGGCAGGGGAGTGGTGGATAGAGGTGCTACCCATTTCTGAGCAATACTCCAGGGATGATAAAGCTGTTTATAAAGTGTATTTCTTATTGAGGTTATGATATAGAGTATGTTGGCTTACTGTAAGTGTGACAGGAGGTCAAAAAAACGGTGTAGCATAGTTAGCCTCAGTTTGTGAGGCTTGTGCTTCTGCTGTTCTGAAGGTATTCGCAGAATCCACAAGTTAGATTTGAAGTGAACTGAGTAAAATAGAGTCGTAAATTCAGGTTACTATGAGGGCTACTGCCTTTCTGCACAATACGGCACATCCAGAGGCCATGTATCTACAGATGCTGGCTTGACATTCAGCCCGTTCTCACTCCAAACTCGTCAAAAACGGCAGCTAGGTCAGAGGCCTTACGCGTTAAACTATGACGTAAAGGAGTAAGTCAGTTTACGTAGAATAAAGAGCGATAAGGGTAGATGGATGGGTCCGAAAAAACATAGGACTTTCACCCAGGAGACTGGTGTTTGTGTCCCCTGTGAAACCAAAAGTCAATGACTTATTTTAAGTTAACATAGCCTACTTAAAGCATCAGTAGGCAGAACATTTTTGGCATCATTGGGCAAAAAATTCATAATAACCTTTCAGCATTTTGTAATTCAAGTGTTCTGAGAGAAAACTAGACTTCTCATGGTTCTGTATTCAGTGCTTGGTATTTCCTCAACAATGCTGACAGTTCCAAACGTGTTAACCTGAGGGGGAAGTGGAGGGTGGGTGCTCCACAATAGCGCCGTAACTACACAACAAACGTACTTATTTTAGCCCAAACCACAATTTTTTTCTGAACCAGAACAAGTAGTTTTGTTACCTAAACCTAACCAAACTGTTTCCTGTGAAAACAGAATTTTGAAAAGATGGTTTGAGCATGTAACGAGTGGATGTTAACACGTGGAAAACTGACCAAGCTGCTGCATTTGACGATTCAGGAGTGAGAACGTGTTGCTACAGATGCCGGCTTGATCTTATAGATAAACCTGCTGATTTTAAGTGATATTTTGATTGGAAAAAAAGAAGCTGAAAGGGAAGTGGAGTAAAATGTCCTGCATGTTACTTATTCATTGAGTTTACCATTTTCACTAGCTCAATAATAAATAGCACAAGAACATTTTGGCCACTCCGACTGTCATCTCCTATAAAGGCTCCCCATCCTCCAGTGTGATCTGCGAGGGGAGGACGAGTGGCAACGAGAAGGAAAACATCTTGATTCCTCCAACACAGAAGCCTCACCCCATGGTGAGCTGCAGAATGGAGTGGTGGCATCATTCCATGCATTATTCAGGAGTGTAAATTAACCCTGAGTAGGGATACTCCATCAATCAAGGGAGGGCTGCCTAACAGGGTGCCTGCTGGAGGGAAGGAGGAAGGAGGAGGGGGAGTGTGGATGGAGGGTGGAATGCTGGTAGTGGTTGGTTGGTGTGTAGCTGGTGGTCTGTCAGATGGAGTGTAATGGAGAGGGAGTCCGAAGTTACGACTGGAATTAGCCACCCACTATTTCAACAGGTGGTCCCGTGGCATGTGGACAGGCTCAGACAGAGGCGCTGCAGCCTGGATCAACCAAATACTGTCAGAGCCCGAGTGGAAACAAAACAACAAGTGGGCCAGGATTTAAGGCTTAAAGGTGTTTAGAAAAATAGTTAAAGTCTGTGACGTGCACGTAAATAATGTCTGCTTTTTCTATGCTGATACTGATACTGTACCAGGACATGATGAGTTTAATTCTACTGTTCTAAACTCAAAGTGTTTGATAGAGTTGTTTTGAGGAAACCTCCTTTGGTTCTTTGGAAACAGGGCCGGTCCCAGCATTTCGGGACCCTAGGGAAATTTCTAAAATGGTGAATGTTCTCTTGTGTTCTGTATTTCAGCACCGCTCATGTGTCGGAAATTATCCAACTGTAAACAACCAGAGCTGCAGCATCCACTGAGGACACCAAGGTCATGTCCTCAGTATTTTCCAAGAACTTGAGCTTTTTAGAGACAAAATGTGGCTGATAGCTATGGAGGACAGAACCTGCCAAAATATAAAAATAAATGAATGAATAAATAAATGAATCGATAAATAAATAAATATGCCATTAAAAGTAGCAAAAATTATATATTGTAATAAGAATAACAAATGTAGTCATTAATGAATTAATTGATAAAATGTGACATAAATTGATATTTCTATTTTAATTTAGCATTTCACCCCTTATTTTTTCCCCAAACTTTGTATTATCTTATATTAATGTATCTCTGTATTCTTTCTTAACACATTTACCCATACATTGGTTTTTACATTTCGTCATGCTTTGGGAAAATCATGCATAAATAGATAAATGAGTAAATGCTTAAACTCATAAATAAATACATTTAAAAATGAACATAAAATAATGCAAAAATAAATAAAAAATGAATGCAAAAAGAATTACATCAATAGAAAATAGATGCAAAAAGAATTAAATAAATTAAAAGAAAATCATAAAAATACATACATACTTGAATACAATTAGAAATGAATCAGAAGAGGAAATAAATGAAAAAGCAAATCAAACAGAAATATAGATATCACATTTTATCAATTAATTAATGACCACATTGGCCACTATTATATTTTTACGATACAATATTTTTTTTGCTACTTTTAATTGCATATTACTGGTTGAGTTAAAAATTCTGACCTGCTGGTGGCACTGAGAAGTTAGAATCACCAAAGTCATTAGGATTCATTGTCTGAGGACCGTTATTTCATAACCCTCCATTCAGTAGTTGTTGGAATTTTTCACTTGGATTTTTCACACTGAATATATCAACAGATCAACTGACAGATATTTACATCTATATTTAGTGTATACTAATGACTAGGTAGGTGATGAGCGCTGCCATCAGACATGTTCAGAGTGTAAAAGTGAATTATTGGACTTACTGAGATTTGGTTGAAAGAAAATCTTTTTACCCTTTTTCCCATTAATTTATTCATTCCCTCAGTCCCCTGTGAGATACGGGAAATATTTTATTGATTGTACAATATCCTTGTGTGGACATGTCTTCAGGCATTTTTGCACCTTCTCTGTGACCACTGCAGATTCAGAAGGAGAGTGTTTTTCGTTCCCCCCCGCCCCCTTATGTAAAAGAACTGGTTTGGAAGTCAGGAAAGCTAAAGCCCAATTTTCTGGATTATAATGCTGAGCAGTGCTGAGGCGGTCATGATGATGCTCGGAGATATATTACTGTCTAGAAAGCGGACGGTGTCTTCAACTAGAGCTCCCCTTAATTTGAAAAAATAAGCTCACTTTTTCAGCGTTCTGTAGCAGAGGAAATGAAGTACCCTCGAAGGAACATTAAACTGCACTCCTGTGTATTCCCTACATTACGGATTCAAAGCATTATTCAATAGAGAGAAAGGCTATTAACTCTGCTGCTTTCTGGGACGTGGTCCAAGTCAGATCAGAATTCTGGTATGGTTAAATCCCCACAAGGGTTCCTGAGACGAGGCTGGCTCTTTCTTCCCGTCGACGAGCAGAGGACACAGGCATAATGACGTTAGGCACGGTGGTCCTGTTTGGATGGCTGTTTGTTTAACAGCATATTCATTGGCTGTTTGCTGATAAAACTGGCGGGAAAGCTCTCGACGCGCCGCCTCTGATGAATTGCCGTGGAGCTTCCTTGGTGATGTCTATTGTTTGGTCCTCGTCTCTGGCACACCACGCGACAGGATGGCTAAATTGACTTTGAAAAACGGGACGAGGCTGGTGTCAAAGGACAGTCTGTGGATGCCTGTGACACCTTCTGCTGCTGGAATCTGCTTTAGATGGAAATACACAGAGGGAAATATTGCTGTGTGATCCCATTCACATGTTTGCTCTTACCAAATGCTGTCTTGTAATAAAGCCAGAGAAATAACGGACATCTTAATGATTACAGTAAGAATAAAGCGTAGGAAAAGTCTGTATCTGTTTTTGTTTTCTGACGAAATAGACAATGACGGTAATTACGACCGGCGCTATCTGCACTCACGCAACCGACATGAGCGGTTTGATTAAGCATCTCCTCCGCTTGTGGCCTACATCTGCCCTCATTTCTCTGTTTGATGTATTTTCCCTCCCTCGTTGTTTTTTCAAGGGGGAAAATAAAAGAAGACACCAAGCTAAATTTCCTCCGGGACCTTGAATCATCTTTCATGGATTCCGTGGATGGCTATCTTCCTCTGTGACTGGTAATCTTTGACAAGCGTTATTGTCCCACATCAATACCAATTCGTACTTGTTGAGATAAAATTGGTATTCATGGTGTGTCAGTCGATTGTTTCCTTTGCTTTTTATGATTGATCGCGACGGACCACAACCCACGTATCTCAGCTTTGTAACCTTTCGGTGTCTCCCTGTAGCTTTATGACACCACAGGCCACATTAGTAAGTAGTCAACATTGACTTGGTTTCACACGGGATACAAACAGCGGTCTCCTGGGTGAAAGTCCTGTCTCGCTCGTAATATTTACACCATTTACAAGTCATGCAACCATTATAAGCCCATAGTGACGCATACATATATGTGATAGAAATTGTGTCACCAAAAGGTCGGCTCACTGTGGACCAATATCCATCTCACACTTTCTACAACTGATAGAGTAGACTGTATGAAACTGGACCACAGCTTCCTTTTAACATTTTCTGAGCTTCCTTTCCAACTTTAGCACTTTGTAAACATTGCTTTTTTAATGTTCTAGGTCCAGGAAATTTCGGTTGGTTTCCCAGTTGAAAATGTAAAATTGTAGTCATCATTGTAGTATTGCACTTCCATAAAGTTGAAAGACAGATGGTCAAAATGTAATCAGCAAAGGCCATATAGAATGACTCAAGCTCCAGAAACACTTCCAATAATATAACTCCATGGGTCATTCGACCCTCCCTGCCTCGTAAACACCCATATCAGTCAAACTGTTCACAGCCAGTTGGTGATGCAGAACATTTGTAGTGTTCAAACCCAATCCGAGGTATGTCACTTTTCTCACACTGGCTCCACTAGAGCCACAGAATATACAGCCCGGTCCCACAGCAGTTCATGAAATAGTCACAAAATTGAATGTATTTATTCGTGTACATATATACGAATTTCACATCTTTTTTTTTGTGATGGTCAGCAAATCAATTCGTATGTAATCCACATAATTGTGAACCGGAAAGTATAAAGAGCGGCGAACGCCGTGTAGGAATGAGGTTGCAGTGGATGGGTGGGTCAAAAAAACATAGGACTTTTTGCCCAAGAGACCGGTGTTCATGTCCCGTGTGAAACCACAAGTCAGAGTTGATTTATTGTCACGTAACTTCCGTACTTAAGTTAGAGCAGAGTTATTTTTTCCCCAATTCGCGATCATTTGCTTAACCTAACTAGTTTTGTTGCCTAAGCCTAACCAAGTCGATCTATTCCTAAACCTAACTAAGTAGTTTTTGTCACGTAACATCCATACTTAAGTTACGCCACTTCCACTGGAGCAGAAATTGACACGTGCGTCACGTGTTGCTGGACAAAAAATATGTGGAAAGTTGTGCAAGTCGTGAAGTGTCATGCAAAAAAAGCAAAATTTGTGTCTATAGTCACAAATCAAATAGATTAAATTTGCCGTGAGACTGTGTTGGAATACATTATACAATTGTTTTCAATGAGTGGACCGTCTCCTTAAACTGTCATTTTAGAAATAATAGTTCTAAAGTGACTTTTACTGCTAAAAACAGCAATTGGAAGACAGACATTAAAACTGCAGCCCCAGTAGGACTGCAGATGGCTGCCAAAGTGAGGCACCGATCAAACAGCTGAGACACAGAAACATTGGGGACCTTCACTCACACTGAAGCATGAGGAGGAGCTGCCCTGTCCTCTGTCACAGCCAACAGACACTTTTTAGGTTTTATAGCTCAGACTTTCCTGTATCAGTCTACAGGCGAGTCCAGGAGCAAGGTGTTAGTTATGTGGATGGGTCCGATCCCAGGCCTCCATCTGCCCAAAAGTGGGCAAAGAAGTTCAGCCTCTGGTCTGATTACACCGCAACCAGCTGGTAACGGCCTGCAGCAGTGATGTACAAATGCAAGACCGAGTGTCTCGATGTTGCAGTGGTTCTTCATTGTTGTATTTAGTTGTTTTTGCATTTAATCCATGCCTGCAGGATGTAACACAGTAACCAAAGATGTCAGTGTTTTCACAATGATCTTCTTAAAAGGGACAGTTCACATTAAAATAAAATAAAAATACATATTTTTCCTCTTTCTTGTAGTGCTATTTATCAATCTAGATTGATTTGGTGAGAGTTGCCGAGTGTTGGAGATATCGGCCGTAGAGATGTCTGCCTTCTCTCCAGCATGGAACTAGATGTCCCTCGGCTTGTGGTGCTCGAAGCGCCAAAAAGAAATACATTTGAAAACCCTCTTTCCAGAAATCATGACCCGGTTACTCAAGATAATCCGCAGACCTTTGTAGAAACTACGTCTTCCTACCAAACTACACCCGCCAACTGTATCACCGTGTATCTAGTCATGGACGAGAGGCTCATAGCTAACCGACACTGCCAGCTCACCAAGCATCACTGAACTATAACTAACATTACAGCTCATCCAATGAGGACGCCAACAGTGTTTACGTCCCAGAAGTAGGCGTACAACTACTCATTGACGAGAGGCTCATGCTCAATTTTTTTAGCACTTTGAGCACTACAAGCTGAGTGCAATCTAGTTCCATTATATTGAAGAGAAGTCAGACATCTCTAATGCTGATATCTCCAACACTCAATAACTCACACCAAAACAATCTAGATTGATAAAGAGCACTACTAGGTTAGAGGGAAATTATGTATTTTTGATTTTGGGGCGAACTGTCCCTTCAGGGACTTTGATTATAGTGCTTATATGATTCATTATCCTGAGGAACTATGACATACCAATGACATATTTACAGTACATACACAATACAAAAATATCTGGATACCCCTGTCCACACATTTTTGGTCTATTTTTAATAATTTAGTTAGTGGCCCCAATGAAGTGCAATATTATTGCTACATAATACAGTGATATTATATACAATAATGCCAAAAGGTTTTTCCCATATTGGCAACAGTTTATTTGGTCATTTCCCGTTACAACATGACAATGTCCCCATGCACAAAGCTCCATAAAGAAATGGTTTTCCCAGTTCGGTGTGGAAGAATGTGACTGGAACAGATGCGGTATGGCACGGGTCTATACTCCGCGCATGTGCCGACCCGTGCTGGACCCATTCATATGAGACAGCTGTCACCCTGCTTGCTGCGCTAGCAGAGACTCCAGTTCTGCAGTTCAGTTCATACACTTCACTGATAAACCATGCAGAGAATTACGCTGAATTATATCCAATAATTACCAGATAAAAGTTCAGTTTCAGTTTCACTTCTCTGGCTGTCCATATGTACACTCCCTCACTCTTGATTGCCCATGCATACGCACTTTCTATTTTTTCTCTCTCTTTTGTCCTGCCAGTTGGTTAAATGATGTTCAAACATCAGTATCACTGAATTAATTCCTGTTCCTGGTTGCAGTTCACTAAAGCCTTCCACCGAGTCCAACGCTCGTTGTCCCATTCAGAATGACTATAATGTATCAGAAGTAGGTGTGATGTTTGGATGTCCACATACCTTTTGAACTTATAAAGTATTTTATTTTCTCTTCAGTCCTTTGACCAAAATATCACAATAAAGACAAAAATTGTTCCTGTGCACCTTTGTTTTTTTGAATGCACCAATACTCCAATCCTAGACGATTTCATCTGTTCTGACCTTGCCCCGAAGGCCTCGGTATGCTTCAGATGAATTACTTGTTGGATTGTTTAATGGCGCCTCAAACTCCCCTTTCAATGGCAAGAACGTTTGTAACTCGACAATCCAACAATCACACCCACTTCATGCAGGGATTCACCAGGTGTGTGGAGGTAGCCTATAATTAAGTAAAGGCAAAAAACATGCTTTTCCATGCTGTATAAGGATATATATTGAAGGTGCACTGGGGTTTGTTCAAAATTCACAATGTTGTTTCTTTCATTCTTGTATGTAAGACATTGGCTGCAGTCAAAAAGTCAAAAAATGACGTCTTGACATCTTTTCCTAACCACTTTTCCTTGACCTTGATGGAAAACGTCATGAGGGGAGGGAAAGGTGTGAAGGAGAATTCAGAAGGACTTAGGAAAAGACAACCGTGGTGTTAAGAGAATCTGACTGCACTTTCACATGGCTCCGTAATTATGATGCGACGGCGGCGGATTTTAGTGACGCAGGTCTGCCGTGGTGAAACTACAATGTTCTGAAGATGGACTACAAGGCTCATGTTAGCCCAAAGTGTTTTTTAAAAGGTATTTCAGCGACAGGCTGCTTCACCAGCGGTGTGTTAAAGAGAGATACCACAGGTCCTTCTGCTGCTGGAACACTTTACATCAACATATGATAAAGGATCATCAGACCTAATGTGGACAACCCGTAAAAAATATCACTTCATTACCCAGGTTGGAATTGAAATAAAAAAAGGAATATATGATACATATTGAGTTAATTGCTGAAGGGGTAGGACCATGTGTAGGCTGTACTTCTTCCTAATCCTTTTCGAACATGTTATATTTATTTATTGACAGTTTTCTATATATTAACTTACTTACTACTTACTTTACTTTATTTGATATTCTTGTTTTGTTTGTTACATGTTCAAAATAAATAAATAATTTATAATAAAGTGAAATGAAATTGTTGTCATTGTCCACTCATATTTACCAACATTAATCACAATTAGTATATGACTGTATTAAAATAATATGCAAGATAAGCATATTGTTCGTTTTCTTGAATTTTGCCGCGTTAAATTTTGCGGCCCACAAGGAATTGTGGGATGTGAATCTCTTGTTTCCCTTGGTAAAGGATGTTTTTCAAAACTACTTCCATCGTTTTTTTTGCTTGCTCCAACAGAGATCAACACCTTTAACGTATCTGTAGTGAGACTGTCCCAAAGCGCGTCTAAGAATCTCCACGTGTATGGAGGTCTTGTGGCGAGTTCGGGGAGGCAGTGGGATGTAGCCAGGACGAGGGTATGACAACAGGCTTTTCTTCTGGCCTTCCAGTGTGGCATTTCAGAACAGGTAGAAAATGTTTTGCTGCAGAATGGATTCAGACAATCGAACAATGTAGCTGTTTGAAGTATACCGATGCCTTTAAATGGAATTCCTCAGTGCAAGCATGGGTGGAATCAGGAACTGGCATCACCTCAGCCTTTGGTCCTGATGTCTTCCCCCCTTGGTGACAACAGCAGCCAACCTCCCCGCCTGCCTGCCTGACTGAAGAGGCTGTGATATGTGTCATGTCCATGGCCCGGTTCCACCAGATAACACAACTTTAATAGTGGATCGCTGAAGCCCCTGACACTCTGAATGACACTGAATGAAAGAACCTGACATGGCAACATGAATTTGAGCACAATGGTTTTGACAAGCAAGCAACCAGCTCCAACAGGGAATTTATACAGTGGCCCCTGGATAAGAAATAATGCACCCTCTTTAACTATTCATCAGCCCACTGACACGGAGGACCACTTGAGTGCCTTCGACGGTATTCGACCTGACAAAATGTGGTTGTTTGGTAGGAGTTCAAATGCAACAGCAAGCATGGACCTTGGAGTGTGCAGACAACTGCTCATTGATTCCATCCCCTAAAGGCTCCGATGCTGCTTTGAATTCATCAACAAAATGTCTTTTGGGGCAAAAAAAAGTCTCTTTTCATCACCGGACCAATCGCATCAATCTGATGCTGATGCCAGCCGGCCTGTTGGATAAACCTCAAGCCTAAAAGTTTTGTCGTCAGTTACCGGGGGGTTGTTGTAGTGAAAACACGCCACGCCACTCACACTCGCTGTCTATCCTGAGTTCTGCTGTGTGAAAGCGGTAGGGGTGGTGGGGGGTGGGTAGGGGTTGCGGGGAGGTTGGAACATCAGGCCAATTGTCTGTCACATCAATCAGGGGGATGTTCATCCAGCAATCAGTCAGTGAGCCGGTGGTGGCATGGGCATCAATAAGGCAGGCTGACAGCCGGCTTGGAGAGACTGTAACGGTCCTCTTCTTCCTGGAGTGTGCCCCGAGCACACAGATATTCAACACATAGAATGGACTGACTGCGCCATTCAAATCAATAACAGTTCACAATTCAACCGTTCTTTTTCAACCGTTCCTGCCCTCTTATTCAGGCTTTAAAAAAGTCATTTTGGCTGGAGGCCTGACTCACTGGCAGAAAACCGATTTGGGCTTTTTTTGGAGCTTCATTTGAAGTCGAAACTAGTTTGTTTCTATACCGTCATCTCAACACCAACAACTGGTTTGCTCAGTCATCCATAATATCCCACAGTGGTGCGACATATGCTCTATTTTTTAAACCAGGCCCTGAGTTGTAATTGGTTAAAAACCAGGGCTGTGAAAGTTAACGCGGTAATAACGCGTTAACGCAAATTCATTTTAATGCAACGTGCGATTTTTAGGTTGTAGTGGGCTCAGTTTTAAAGCTAGAAGATACTGGCTTCATATGAAACTAGAAAAACCTAAGGAACCCATTGTTACCAACCAGGTCATTCTAGCTTGTCGCAAAGAAGGATACATAACGCTCCAAACTTTTGGCGAGGAAAATCTGGCGATTTCCAAAGGGGTCCCTTGACCTCTGACCTCAAGATATGTGAATGAAAATGGGTTCTATGAATACCCACGAGTCTCCACTCTACAGACATGCCCACTTGAGCTGGGCTCGAGTTTGCCATGTTATGATTTGAGCATATATGTTTATATGCTAAATGCAGTACCTGTGAGGGTTTCTGGACAATATTTGTCATTGTTTGTGTTGTTAATTGATTTCCAAGAGTATTAAATACTTGACAAATCTCCCTTTAAGCTACATTTTGAACGGATCAAAAATGTGCGATTAATTGCGATTAACTATGGACAATCACGTGATTAATCGCAATTCAATATTTTAATCAATTGACAGCCCTATTAAAAACAATAAAGTCTTTCCAGAAAAGCAAGAGCATTACATATCTTACAGCTGTGTTCCAAGATGAATATTTAAAGTTGCTCTGATCAATTTTTAACGAAAGATTGAATTACTATGTGAAAGGTGTCACTTGTGACAGATCCACAGAGAGTTATCACCCAACTTTGCAGTTCCCCGCAGCTCTACAGAGTGTTCTGTAGCTACTAGCAGCTAGCAAGTGAAGAGGGTCGAGCATATAGCAAGCTATACCCCAGATATTTTTGTCAGGAGCTGATGAAGAGTGAGTTTGGACAGACTCAAGACTCCAAATGAATGCTAATGCTGCTCATTGTGTGCTGGATGTAGATAAGACTGGAAGCAGCCATTTTTAACAGAGCTTTGTGAACGCATGAAAAAGAAAATAACACAATTTTCCTCCAACAAATGAAATGTTGATTATTTATTTTTTTAAGCAATAAAACACACTATTGTTCAATTCAGGTTTTTTGCTGCTATGGCCTTACTTCCAGCCCAGTTTGATCAGAAGCTTATGGTTTCTAATTAGGGCTGTCAATCGATTAAATAAAAGTATTTTAATTGTGATTAATCATATGCTCATCCATGATTAATTGCGATTAATCACATATTAATCGCACATTTTTTTCTGTTTTTCTGTTCAGAATGTACCTTAAAAGGAGATTTGTCAAATATTTAATCCTCTTATCAACATGGGAGTGGACAAATATGCTGCTTTATTCAAATGTATGTATATATTTATTATTGGAAATCAATTAACAACTCAAAACAATGACAACTATTGTCCGGAAACCCTCACAGATATTGCATTTAGCATAAAAAATATGCTCAAATCATAACATGGCAAACTGCAGCCCAACAGGCAACAACAGCTGTCAGTGTGTCAGTGTGCTGACTTGACTATGACTTGCCCCCAAACTGCATGTGATTATCATAAAGTGGGCATGTCTGTAAAGAGGAGACTTGTGGGTACCCATAGAACCCATTTACATTCACATATCTGGAGGTCAGAGGTCAAGGGACCCCTTTGAAATTGGCCAATGCCACTTTTTCCTCACCAAAATTCTGCATAAGTTTGAAGCATTATTTAGCCTCCTTCGCGACAAACTAGTATGAAATGGTTGGTACCAATGGATTTTTTAGTTTCATATGATACCAGTATCTTCTCTAGCTTTAAGACTGAGCCCGCTACAACCTCTGAAAGATAGATTAATGAGATAAGGTGCTAAAGAAATTAGTGGCATTAAAACAAATTTGCGTTAATGTTTTATGAACTTTGACTTTAATTATTTTTTCGAATTTTTGCTAATGTTAGCAAACTTTAGATTGACAATCACCAACCTTTGAATAATTAAAAAAGTAGACAGATCACAACAATGAAAAGTGGACATTATCTCCTGATACAGCAATTTCACTTATTTAAAAAAAACCCATCTAGTTCTGGTTCCATCTTCAATAAGTGACAAACTGAATTTATCAAGCGACACACTATACAAACGGTCTTAGCAGTGAGTGGGCAGTCTATTCAGAGAAAACTACATCTTCAGTCTGTATCATCTCATCTTTGGTATAAAGCAATCACAGACTGCAGTTTCTGATTGCTCTACACTAATCTGTGCTGTTTCTGATTTCATGAATTCTGGAGATCAAACCTTTTACCTCTCGCTGCCATTTGAAGCAACTGCTGTGCAAAGTTGCCAGCATCTACTTGAATAAAGCGATATGTTTCCCCAGAGACAGCAGCAGTATTTGAAGTAGAACCCGTGCCACGACGCACTGAAGGTCTTTCCCTATCTGTCTGCTCTAACTCTATCTTCAGAGTGCTCCCTTTGCGGCGAGGTGCCAACTCTGTGCCTCTTATTCAAGTCAAGTCACAAATCTCGGTGGGAGTCCCTCGGAGGACAAAAGCGAGGAGGCCTGGACCATGAAAAGAGATTACCATTTCACAGATTTGAATTCTGAGCAGTGCCGCCACCGCTACTGTTTCCAACTAAACGGATGAAGTGTTTGTTTACTTGGTTGTTTCAATACTGATTAAAATAATAATAACCTGTGAGGAGTAGAGCAGGCATTACAGTGGCTTTAACCCTCCTGTGACAAGGGGTTAAGAGCTTGTTATAATGAATAACTATTGACAGTTCTGTTGTGAAGTTTGAAAAGCTGCATGTTCCTGGAAAACGTCCAAATGCTGACAGTTGCTTCTCTTCATGCTGTTCTTAAGTCTCCGTGGCAATTGCACCAGATATAGATTAGCACAGAGCGTAGGCTACTTAATCTGTTATTAATGTATTCATCACTGATGGAATTGTTATTAGCATAAGAGTATAGTGCGTGTATTTTGCTCATCGTGTAAAGTTGTAAGGTATCAAACCTTGAGGTAATATTGCAGTGTAATACTGCAGTATTACACATAAATATAAATACTACGTAAACCTATTATATATTCCTAGATTTGGTAAAAGCATTGTGACACTCTAGGTACCCCTCTAGCGTCAGTTTTGGACGTGTCAGAGATGGTGTGTCAGTTTCCGTTCATTATTTGCATAGTGTCTTTTCAAAATAAACTTCTGTGTTAACAGGAAACATACAGTTTTTGCTTGTTGCATGCATACAGTGTCTTTTCAAAATAAGCTTCCATGTTAACAGGAAACATACAGTTTTTGCTCGTTACATGCATACAGTGTCTTTTCAAAATAGACTTCTGTGTTAACAATAAACACAGTTTTTGCTTGTTACATGCATACAGCATCTTTTCAAAATAAACTTCCAATGCAAGTTTACTTAGTTTTAAGGTTTACTTGGTTATGTTTCCGCAACAAAACTACCTGGAAACTTCTGTGTTAAGAGTAAACACAGTTTTTGCTCGTTACATGCATTAAGTGTCTTTTCAAAATAAACTTCCTTGTTAACAGGAATCATACAGTTTTTGCTTGTTACATGCATACAGCATCTTTTCAAAATAAACTTCCAATGTAGGTTTACTTGGTTAGGTTTCGGAAACAAAACTACTTGGTTAGATTTAGGAAAAGATTGTGGTTTGGTATAATAATAACTATATTTGTTACATAACTGCTGTTAGTAAAGTATGGAAGTTACAATGGTTTCACATGACATGAACAGCAGTCTCCACGGTGAAAATCCTGTGTTTGTTTGGCCCATCCAACCTCCACCTCCTATCCACCCTAAGCGGACTTTCTCGCTCTTGTCAGTTGCTCTGACTGTCTAATAATGACATGGATGGGTTTACATTGAAAGCCCGGTGCGTCTCATACAGAACTCGGTACATTGGTATCAAACGCAGAGGAGCACTGACCGGATTTTTGAGAAGTTGGGAGTGAGAACGGGTTGTCATATGGAAGTGTAGGACCCAGTGTTTTTGGAGCTTGCTCCATACTAGGGATTAAATGTCACGATATTTCATCATTGCATAATTTTTTTTTTTTTTAAATCTGTCTCTCGCAAGTTGCATACCTTTATGGAAGTGTAAAACTCCCATAACTTTTGAAACTGTTATTTACTGATAGAATTGAGAAACCACTAAAGCAGCACGACATAAACTGGAACGTTTGCAAAGAGAATCTCAGAGACAAATCCAGGTGGATCCAGATGGAGAATATCTGTGGATGACAGATGACTAGATTTATACACAGCAACAGCTGTGGTTTATTTTGCCTTCACCACAGTGGTATTTACCAGAGATGAGTGGCGATCAAACATATTTATTATTTATTAAAACATCTTTCATGCTATCCTGCTAACTATGCAGCTCTTCTTACTTTATTATTTATCCTTTATTCTTGTGTGCATAATAATTCCGTCAACTTTAGTCCTACATGATACCAGGCCCATACATGCAGCTCATGTACTAAATGTAAAATGATGCACAGGAGTAAGACGAGTAGCAGAACTGATATTCATTTGACCAGTTGCGTTGATCAAACCTTTAGAAACACTTTCCAATGTGAAGAAGAGTGATGGCTGGGTGGACCAGGAAACACCTCAGCAGGGGAGCGTCACGTGGCTGACGAGTCACAGGTGCCACAGCACACATGCATACATACGCTGTCCCATCCATCGTGAGCTCTGGTCAGTCGTCCTAAAGGCCACTTCATCACGGCCTGTCAGCGGGACAGAGCTGCTCACTGTGTGAGACGGGAATGAGGCCTCCATCAGTCTCTTTTACACAACAGATCTATGAGCCGACCAAGCCAACATGATTCACACGGCACCAATTTCATCAAAAGAACAGGAAGTAACAAACAAACAACCAGATAAACATGTCTGAATGGAAATGGATAACAGGTATGTTCTCGACACGCAGTGTTTTGATTCACCAAAATGATGGTAAAAAAGAAAGAACCAAAATAAAGAACATATGTGTTCACTTAGTGGTATCTCTCCATATACATAGTTTTGGTTTTATTTCTCTGAAACGTCCTCCTCCGGCCCGGTACAATGGAGGTGAATGGATCTTAATTGTTTTAAGAGCTCTGCAAATTTGTGTGAGTTACCGGTACATGCTGGAACAATTTCTTAACAAACAACAGAGTATTCATCCGGCCATCACATCTGTGCTACTTCTCTGCTTACAGTGAGGGCTGGTTGGTGAGCTGAGTTGTTGGTATAGATCTCTGTATAGGCACAATGGTACCAACAGGATGGCGACAAGACTTTGGGAAACTGTGCACAGTCACTGCTGTTGTTCACACAGAAATAGATCCAAGAACTCCCCCTAAAGACATTTTTACATTGATATTGTTGTGTTGATAGAGTGCTACAGGAATGAGTCCTATAAAACCTGGAAATGAGTCAGCATCTTAGCACTTCCTGTTCCCTCGTCTGGAAGTCAATGGTTTTTTTTAATGGGTTTTTAATTAGATGCCTGAAATAAGGTCTGTGGTTAACACAAGCTGAAGAGATTTTAACGTTTTGTTCTACGACATAAAATGCGTCAGTGAATATCCCACTCGTGAATTCTGAAGTCATTACGTGTCTTATTAAAAAAAAGGTCTAAATGAGACTACTAAACGTCATCACGCCGACTTGTCCTCCTTTACAGCCTAGTTGTGTATACCCATGTTCATGCGACCGCGGTGTAGTTTGTTTATAGCCTAACGTTAGCTTTTTACTTCTGGCGATTGCATTCACACTTCAAAAATCATAAAAGTTGTGTTCATTTGTGAAGATTATCTTGCTGAACAAAATGTGTAAGTATCATAAAATGTTTGTTTGCCACAGAGCTTATTTTCTGCAATAATCCAAAACCCAATGGAACAATCCCATTGGCTTTTGTCGAGGGAACCAGGGTGATGCTAACTTCCTGGTTGGCCTACAGAAATATGTCATCAATGGAGCACTCTATTAGTAAGCTTTGGAAGTGTTGGTAGCCATATTTTTTAACTTTGGAAAGACACTGTACAAACATAGTAGTTTTAAGCCCAACCATGTTCTTTCCTAATCCTAACTATAGTGGTTTTGTTGCGTTGTAAGGGTTTTTACATTAATATTTGAGCACAAACCATGATTTTCTTTTCTAACCTTAACCAAGTAGTTTTGTTGCCTAAACCTAACCAATCTATTCACAATGTTAACCACGTGGCATTGCGTTCCTGCTACCGTGATATGAAACATAGTTATGAAATGTATTTTTGGTTCCGAAACGTCAACATTCAGCATATCCGTGGTTTGCAGACACGTCCAATGCCAAAAAGAAATTCGGCCGACTGGGTTGTGATTTTCTCATTTTACTTTTGCTTAAAGAAGGTGAATAAGCACACACCTCAAAATCACTTAAACAACCCTATAAACTATTACTTTAAGTTTATTCTTTAGATATAGTTACATGGGGTTATGAGGCATCCAGGGTAGCATCATTTTTTTTGCTACACGTTGAAAACAGAGTTCTGAATCCATTATGAGTCCCAGGGACACGTTGTGTGTTGTAATTTCTCCAGAAACCATTTGGTTAACACCTTTCCTCCAATCTCCCCCCTGAGAGTTAGAAATTCGTGGAGCTTCACGTTGCAACTCATTTGGGAAACATTTTGGGCGATTACTTGTGTGGGATGTGGTAATGCAATTATATCTCCGTGCACGGCGTGTTGCTCAGGGCTGCTAGAATGACATTAGACTTGATGGATACAGCTATCAAACACATTGTCATGATTGTCATGTGGCAGTCAAACACAGTGTCTGGAGTTTTCCTCCCACACAAGCTTATGTCCCAAAAGGAGGCCATTACATTCACTTTCCACTTATTGAATTATGAGTGACTGATAATTTGGACCGGGTAATGAGGTAAATAAAAATAAAGCTAGAAAAGTACCGTGATAAATATTTGCAGGCCTTCTGCTGTGTTATAATGAGCACAATTAATCCGATGCGACAAAATAAAAATGTCCTGCATCCTAATAAACTTAATTGACACTAATTATCAAGTCTGATTTAATGACTTCTTCTTCTTTGACAGCTTTTACAGTTGTGGCTGCCACTATGGCTCAGAGGCTTTGGACTTCTATCAGTTTGAGATCTCCCTTTAAGTTGCTGATATTTTCATGGGCAGCTCTTGCAAATTCCAGCAAGAGTTAGATCACAATTTGTTCCAGATTGTCTGCGCGGCAGTTTGTTGGAGGAGCAGTTTGAGGCAGCTATTTTGCAAAGTTTAGTTCTCTCCTCCGGCACTACGGGAGGTTTGCCACAGAGGCCGAGCAGTTTGTAAGCACTCATGGGTCCTTTTGAATTTCTGTCTCTCGCTCCCACACACAAAACACACTTTCTTATGGTCATGTTAAAACAAATAAAAAGCCAATGTGATGATGGGTTTTCTTCAGAGTTGGGTGGTTTTATGAATATGGCTTTCTGTTAGTGGAGCTCTTTCTTTCCGTGCTTTGCCATGTTGGGGATCAGTGCTTACAGTAACTAGGGATGTCACAAGAACCAACACAGTCTCACGAAATAGTCTCGAAATTTAATCTTTGTAATGTATTCATCACGAATGGAATTAATGATTAGCATTTATGGTGAGAGTATACTGCGTATATTTTGGTCATCGTGTAAAGTTATCAATCCTTGAAGTAATATTGCAGTGTAATACTTCTTCTGAACAAAAGACCAGAACCACTAGATATAGTTTTACACATAAATATAAATACTATGTAAACCTATTATATATTCCTAGATTTGGTAAAAGCATTGTGACACTCTATGTACCCCTCTAGCGTCAGTTTTGGATGTGTCAGAGATGGCGTGTCAGTTTCTGTTCATTACATGCATAGTGTCTTTTCAAAATAAACTTTTTGCTTGTTACATGCATACAGTGTATTTTCAAAATAAACTTCCATGTTAACAGGAAACATGCAGTTTTTGCTCATTATAGGCATACAGTGTATTTTCAAAATAAACTTCCGTGTTAACAGGAAACATACATCTTTTGCTTGTTACATGCATACAGTGTCTTTTCAAAATAAACTTCCATATTAACAGTAAACACAGCTTTTGCTCGTTACATGTATACAGTGTCTTTCCAAAATAAACTTCTGTGTTAACAGTAAACACAGTTTTTGCTCGTTACATGTTGGGTATCAGTGCTTACAGTAACTAGGGATGTCACAAGAACCAACACAGTCTCACAAAATAGTCTCGATATTTAATCTTTTTGATTGGTGTACATAGACACAAATTTCCCTTTTATTTCGTGACGCTCAGCACGACTTTAAACAACATATTTTCAGTGCGTTTTCCTACGAATGTCGAGCAACACATGACGGACGTGTCAATTTCCGCTTGAGTCTTTTTTTAAAATAAAACTACTCAGTTAGGTTTAGGAAAAGATCGACTTGGTGAGGCTTAGGCAACAAAACCAGTGCACGAAGTGGGCCGGTACGCAGCGGTACGCAGACTCCTTGGAGTACCGTGTGTACCGGAGCTTCTCACAAGCTTCCGGTACCCTTCTCCGCTTGAGTGTCATAATGGAGATTCATAACGGCGCAACGCCAGCGTATATTGACTAATTCGTTGGTTTAAGTCTTTACGTGGGATTTCTTGACAATAAAAATAGTTATACCTTAAGCCAACAAGACCTATTTTTCTTAAAACACTAAATCCATATTGTTCTGAATGCATTTTCCCCTAATTACATTTGTGCATTTATTTTAAATGTATTGAAACAAGACAGTAGAAGGCAGATCGCTGTACTAGTATCAAAAAAGGACAACTTGATTAAAAGAAATATCGGAACCAGGTGACATATTTCAACCCCACTGGCAGATTTTTTTCTCTGTTTTAAGAAAATAACATTTCCATGGATCAACAGACAAAATGTAAGGATGGAGATATTTTGCAGTGTATCCCAAAGACATGGCCTTTGCTGCTGCCAGAGACATAAAACACATAATATTCTGTGAGGAGGATGTTGTTTATTTTCTTCCCAGAAAAGACCTACATTACCAGACGCTCAGAGCGGCAAATTGATGACATCATTTTTGTTCTATAAAGAGCATCAAAGTGGAAATGTGTTTATGAGCAAATGTTCCAGATTGTTTCTGCAAAGTCCCCTAACAACCTGCAAATAAATTACAATTGGAAGTGAAGGCTACACAGAGCAGCAGCTCCTCCACACTGTGCAGCTGCCAATAGTCGCTGACTCCCAACAGTCCTGCCAACTGCTGCTTGTCCCTTCTCTCTGGCAGACAAGTCTTTTTAAGGCCCCTCGCCACTACAGCCTTTAAACACGGCACAGGCTGCAGGACACACTGTACTCACTAGATAAACACAACATAGAATATCACAAATTAAAATAAATCATGCGTTTTCATCTTTTGAAATGATTCTGTTAATTTCATGCGTTACTTATGGCATTTTTATACGCAACAGAACTTCAGCTAATTCATCCAAATTTTCCTCTTTTGGCCACAAAACCAAAGCTGCTTTTATCTAGAACTTGTTGCCCTCTGATCAATACCATCCCTGTGCCTTTGATCGCTGAGGCTGTACACGCATGAAGTCCGCATTTAAGCGATTTTGGTACTGAACCATAGATATTGCCAGCGGGTGGATCTGAACTGTGGGAGAACATATGGGGTCAATTAGGCAGAGTTTGCTCCTGGATGGGGTTCAACTGATCCACAATAGGGACCTGCAGAATAGGTGGTCTCAGGCCATTTGGCAAGGCAATTGTGGGCAGCCTGCGAGTTAGCGACATGAAAGTATCAGGTGTTAGCCAGCAAATGATCCAGGAAAGGTGAGGCTGGGATAGCAGATTGGCTGGCTCAGGCCCCGTGTGACCAGTGTTTGCAGATAGAGAGGAGAGGGAGAGCAGGGTAACCATGCATGACACTGCTCTTTGGACACACACTATATCAATGCTCCCTTTAAAGCACTTATTAGATACCTATTGTGAAAGTGACAGTGTTGGGCAAGTTACTTATAATAATAATATAATCAATTACTTATTTTTTGAAGATAAAACATTTTGATTTTGTTATGATAATACTCACACTCATTGAAGCGGTCGGAATGTTTTTCTCGTTGGCCTTCTTCATATTTTTTTAGTTTTTCCTTTTTAGCTCCTCATCATGCCATCCCAACCATGTCTCCTAAAAATTACGTTCCCATTAGGGTTGTCAATCGATTAAAATATTTTATCGCGATTAATCGCATGATTGTCCATAGTTTATCAAGATTAATCGCAAATTAAACACACATTTTTTATCCATTCAAAATGTACCTTAAAGGGAGATTTGTCAAGTATTTAATGCTCTTATCAACATGGGAGTGGGCAAATATGCAAATATGCTTCAATTTACAACACAAACAATGACAGATATTGTCTAGAAACCCTCACAGGTACTACATTTAGCATGAAAAATATGCTCAAATCATAACATGGCAAACTGCAGCCCAGCAGGCAACAACAGCTGTCAGAGTGTCAGTGTGCTGACTTGACTATGACTTGCCCCAAACTGCATGTGATTATCATAAAGTGGGCATGTCTGTAAAGGGGAGACTCGTGGGTACCCATAGGACCCATTTACATTCACATATCTTGAGGTCAGAGGTAAAGGGACCTCTTTGAAAATGGCCATGCCAGTTTTTCCTCGCCAAAATTAAGCGTAAGTTTGGAGCATTATTTAGCCTCCTACACAACAACACGACAAGCTAGTATGACATGGTTGGTACAAATGGATTCCTTAGGTTTTTCTAGTTTCATATGATACCAGTATCTTCCCTCTAGCCTTGAAACTGAGACCGCTACAACCTAAAAGTCACAAGTTGCGTTAAAGAAATTAGTGGCGTGAAAACAAATTTGCACTAACAAATTATTATCGCGTTAACTTTGACAGCCTTAGTTACCATACAGCAAAACTGCATTCTCAATTACGTTTTGAGGGAAACGTATTTTCCACCGGATTACGGTCACAGTTTTAAACACGTGGTTAACATTGTAAATTGAAACAAAGCAAAACAAAAACGCAACAAAACTATTTGGTTAGGTTAAGAAACAAATCATGGTTTGGCTTAAAATAAGTATGTTTAACGTAACGTTAAAATAAGTCAAACTGGTTTCACGTGGGACACAAGCAGTCTCCTGGGTGAAAGTCTTGTGTTTGGAGTTACAGAAGGACATGGAGGGACATGTTCCTCCTCTTTATTCAGAAGCTAGCCGCTGCGCTAACACTTAATGGAGCAATCTGTCCTCTGAACACACAGAGACAAAAATGATATCAATCCTACATCCAGCTCGTGGTAAGACACCAAAAGAGTTGACCACTAGAGCGGTACTGGAATTAATAACTGTAATCTGTGAATGATTACTGAGATCCAAAGTGTACTTCTTTAGATTACTTTTTACTGAAAAACACATTCCCGTAAGCCAAGGCATTCGCTACTGCCAGAAACGGCCCACTCTATTTGGAGTCATAGGTTCCCAACTTTGGGATTCTGGAGACACCACCATTGATGTAGAATAATTTAAAACACATACAGTAGCGACATACATTTTCTTTCACATTGTGGTTACACGTATTTTAAGTCAGAGCTGTGTTGAACCCACATAATATCATACACATGCATGTGGATCTAAAGTTGGCTGGCTGGTGTTGCATTTGAGGTAAACCTAATTTTGAGTGAAACATGATAATATATTCCATGAGACTTCAGCTGGGGTTAAGAGCATGTTCTTGGATCTCAGTGAACCCTGGTGGCATAAAGTCTGAGTCAGACACACAACTGAACGGTCCTATCTGTAAATAAACGCCCTCAGAAGAAACAGGTTCAAAGCTTTTAAACTCTCCTAAACATGCCTTTTAGGTTTATGAGTCATCCACAGTTTAGAGCTCAATCTTTTGCCTTCAGCGCATAAAGGGATTCAAAACCACAGTTTACAGTTCCCAGCACTGCTATCCATCAGAAAAATGAAACCATGGTTTGAGCTTTTCAAATATTCACTTTGGTCTGCAGGGTGAAGTCACAACTTGTCTGTTGTGTAAATCGGGGAGTCACAGTGGAAAATGGGCACTGATCAAAAAATAGAACGGCTACTCAGCGGAATCAAGGGATGTCAAAACAGTCCGACAAAAAAAAGCAGAAAGCCCTGCGTGCTGCCTACCATGCAAAATTATATTGATGAGCCCATGAAGGAGCTCTGATTGATCTTTTTTTCCACAGTGCATGTTTTCATTTTGGAACATGAATTGGTCCTCATGCTTGTCTCTGCAAGAGAAACTTTATAGGTGTAACATAGAACCCAGAGGTTTGTCATTCAAGTCAGACATATTATTCTGCCATGAACCCTGAAATACCAAACACTTAATTACACACAGACTCTTTAAAAGGGAAAGTCCAGTTCACTACAACTTGGGTTGCATTTGCGTAGTTTTATCCATCATTAGATTAGATTAGATTAGATTTCCTTTATTGTCATTGTACAGGTACAACAAAATTGAGTGTGCAACTCCCCATCACATACACGATGCATTAAAAGATGGTCTATAAATATAGGGTACTATACAAGCGACAGCTATAAGGTTAGTGACCGGTGTCATATATGCAAATTGTCTTAAAGAGGCAGTAAAATGTAAGTAGACCATCTAAAACAATATAAAAGACAATGATTATAATAAAGACAATGATTATAAAAAAATTATGAAATACATAATAAATATATAGTCAGTCCGCATGTGCAATATCATTAAACAAACTGGAATGGCCCTCTGAGCACAGACCCCCACCCCCCTCTCCGTTCAGCTTGTGCCATCATCCAAGCGTATTATAGTCTATGTTGTTGCAGAGAATCGTAAAACACTTCATTCAAACTGGACAGAAACAAAATAAAACTCACCTAAACCGTCGTCGTTACTCTTTCCAACAATCACCAAGTATGCTTTGGTCGAAATTTCACAAAGTTTAATGTGATAAAACGCCAAATCTACAGTCAAAGGTTAAAGTGCATGATAAAATAAAGTGTAATGTTTATTGGTAATCCTCAGGGAACATGGTGACTTTGCTAAAAAGAAGTCTGATGGGGAAACAAACACCAGCAGCCAGACAATCAGACCCCCACTGTTGGAGAATAAGGGTTCCAAAAGGGTTCTTCCTGAAGGGCTGAGAACCATTTGCTTCTGAAGAACCCTTTTTGGAAAAAGGGTTTTTCAAGGATTGTTGAAAGCATGGGTGTTAAAAGATCCTTTTAGCTCACATACCCCCAAAAACTGTGATTGTGAACCATGATCGTTGTGGGTTGTGCTGCACCACACCAGCCCTGGCCCTTTAGGAGCCTCATGAGGAACCCTGGGTGGCTTCTAGATGAAATCCTTGGAACACAAATGGGTTCCGGGTAGAACCCTCCCTTGGGTGGGTTCTTGTTAGCACCCTTTGAAGGTGGAAAATTTCTGGATACAACCTCCAGAGAGGGTTCTGGGTGGAACCATTACACCATAGAAGGGGTCTCTGTAGAACCTCTCATAGGAGGTTCCGGGCTGAACCTTTCACAGATGATCCTAGGTTTAACCTTTTATGTTGGGTTCTAGGTAGTACCCCCTGAAGGAGAACCAGGTGGAACCTTTCTGATATATATACATATAGTTCTAGTTAGCACCTTTATTTCTGAAAGTTGAAGACAAAGGAAGGCCACTTAAGTACATATCAACTAAGGCAGGTTCTGTGTGACTAACTAACCTTGTGGCCTTGTCTTGTACATGGGACTGTTATTATTTTAGTTTATTACACGGCTGTGTTGAATACTTGATTCTGATTGGTCAATCACGGCATTCTGCGGTCTGTAATTTCTGTATAACAGACCGTTGCTATGGGCGCAGCTCTGATGTCGGACTCTGGCGAACCGTTTTTGCGTCAAAATATTGATTTCTTAAGTAAGTAGCCGTGTAATAAGCGGGATAATAATAATAAAGGAGGCGATGCTTCAGGGTGCAGCATCGCACTGTCGGGGATTCTTTCACAACAATGACCGGTTCGCTCTACATTATCCCTTCGTGCTCATGTAGAGCATATTAATAAGTGAAGTTGTGTTTCATCAAATTATCTACAACTGATACAGAATAACTGGGACCAGGTAGTATTATTACAGCAAAGACATACAGGTTGGTTTCCGGGTTCATAATCAGGATGCTATGTGTAGTCTGCTGTGTACACTGATGGGGGGCAGCAGGGTCATATATATAATGTAGAGATGGTGTTATAGGTAGGTGATGGAGAGTCAGTGGAGGTCTAACAGAGAATTTTTACCCTGGGGCCACTTGACCTGTTAATGTAGCCATGACTAATCCCAATGTCATGGTATAATATACTGTACAGTTGCTGAAAATACATGTCGGGAAAAAAAAAGTTCTCTTTAAATACCTGTTGCGGTGAGAGAAGTCACATTCCAACCACTCTGTACATACTGCACAGCTAATATACTTTATTCTTCAATTCAAGAAAAGGATTTTTTATACTGCTGTTCCTTTTGTGAATCCAGTTCATTTTAAGATAAAGAAAACACAACAGTTCTTATTTTCAGGTGATTATACACTAAAGAAAACATACATATTAATTCTATATTCAATTTCTGCCAATAGATCCCCCTAATTGTTGCACACTGTTCCTTTAAGAAGGAAGATGAGACTAAATATTTTTGAATTAATCTCACTTTTAATGGCCAAGTTCTACATTCATGAATGTATGTAGAATTTAAAACATCTGTCAATGACTTGGGCTGTCTACTTGACTACAATGCAGGGGTTGCAGGTATGGCCCTGAAAGTGGCAGGAAAAGTATGTTCGTATGTAAATAAGTAAGTATGTAGTATGTTCTTGACCAGAAATCCTGGTACTGTAGTCTTCCCAAGCAATGGAAGATAATACTTCAGTCTCCCAAAGTACATTGATCAGGGTTGTCTTAGGTCTCATTCAATGTAAGGAGGAACAAGTTCATGCAGCTAGACTGGCTCCCTGTGTTGTTTCATGTACGTACGTTAACAACGGCTTGTATGTCCGCAGTCCTCGGTCTTCTGGTTTCCCTTTTTTGAGTGACGATTCAGACTACCGCCGCCTGCTGGTGTGGAGGGTTATTTCCTCTCACGCAGGCACAGAACGTACGTGTTAACCAGCCGTCGGCTGTAGTCTTTGCGGTGTGTTCAAATGCAATTTGTCGGCCAAGACAAAGATGATGCAACAGTCGGCCTTCACTGCTGCTTGTTCTTTGATGTCGGCTCGGTATGTCTGGGCCTTTAAACAGACTACAAACAGTAATATTTAAAGCAAAACTGAAACACTGGCTCATCTAATGGACTAGTTTTAGGTTTGTACTTCGGCCTGTTATTTGAATAATGTCTGTTAATGGCTAATGTGAATATTTTCTGCATATTGATGTTTTTTTGTGCTTTTATATGCCGCTTCCGTCATACTCCACTATCTCCATGCGCAGCTACAAGCTCACACCTCTACGACATCAAACTACAATAACCTCAATGGAAATAAGTCCTGTGACTTGTTTTATTAACCTTGATGTTCTTGTCAAATAAACAAAGCAAAGAAGAGTGTTTGTGTTAAAAAACTAATCAGAAACAGGTTCCCTATTAATGACTTTTGTTGCAGATATGTGTTAATGTATTTTATCAGGCTCCTTTTAATTTTTAGAGTGTTATCATTTCATTCCATTCCATTCATTTAGCAGATGCTTTCATCCAGATCTAATACGACACAAAAACACACCTGAATTTTATCAGATATGCTCAACATGCAATTTACTATTATCAATGCTTACAATTCATTAACACAGAAAAGGGCAGAGCAGGAGACTAAACTAGATTATAGTCAACTGACTTCACAAGAACAGCACACAATTAGACTAAATGACTTGTTAACCAACACAGCAGGCAGAGCGCAGTCAGGCAGGGAAATGTTGATTGTGAAGAGTAAATATACCCTCGCCTGATTCTGACAGTCTTCAAGTCAGAATTCATGTTGTGCTTGTTTATTGTGTGTTGGTTCGCTTGACTAAGTTGTTTACAGTTGTATACAATATGAAATGTTTTAGTTGAAAACTGTCTTTATTTTGAATTCTATACTGACAGTTTGTCAGTAGTATGGATTATGGAATATTTGCAGTATGCTAAGGCAAGGCTTAGCCTTTAAACAAGTTCTTAAAGCACTGGATAAAAAACAAACTCATACCACTATTGTAAAATTATCAAAAATATCACTTATTGAATTTGAATTTTGTTTGTTTATGACCAACTGGAGGACACAGAGGAACATGATTTTTTTTAGATTACCTGTCTCATGCACTATCGTCAGGATATAGTGACCGTCTTATAAAAATAACTTTTTTTAATCATATTTGCTCCATTTCTACCCACTGCTGCTTTAATGCCACGCCATTAAGTTAAGGCAACTAAAACTACGATAACGGCCGTAATTAGGTTTAGTCAACGAAACCACTTGGTTAAGTTTAGGAAAAACATCATGGTTGGGCTTAAAATAAGTACATAAACTAAGGAAAATATGTATGTAAACAACGTAACATAAGTATGGAAAACACATCACAAACTTCACTAAGGTAACTTTATAAAAACACTTTGGGACATGAACACCGGTCTCCTGGTTGAAAGTCCTGTGTTTGTTGGACCCATCCACCATAAATCGTCTCTCTCTTTTTATTCTACGTCAATAGCTCTGAGCGTAGCATTGTCTCACATGGATGTGTTTACATTGCAGTCAGTACAGACTACATGATGAACACATTACACGCCAAAAGCAAGAATGGCATTGTTATTGTATGCAAAATGACTTACAAATTGCTATGTCATTCATACGCCCTTTGGTGAAACCGGGCTTCGTGACCCATCAGATCTATCTCAGGCCCCATGGGGGGAACCGCCCCCTATGTTGGGAACCACTAATCTGAGTCAGCTGTTGGCTTGTTTACAACAGTTTGAACATCCAACTGCTTTTGTTTCTCGCTCCATGTTGCCTTTTCCTCAGATTTCAGCTATTACTTTGTACAATGTTAGAACTGAAAATGAGGCTCCAGTTGTAATAAACTGAATGGAAGTGATGACTTTAATGCAAACACAAGTCCAAGTTGAAGGTTCAGCAGTGATTTGACAGTAATGTCTGCGATACCTGTCGCACGTTGACATCCTGAATTAGCTCCAATTGTGACTGATGAAATCGTCCGTCATTTAGCCATAACTCCGTTTAGATCTCACAGTGTGACCTCTGATCATCATGCAGCATCTGTCTGAATTATGTCTCGCCTGCACCGAACACTTTGAAGCATTCAGCTCTTTGTAACAGCTGGCATTTCACTACGGTAAAGCTGCAAACACTGAGGAAAAAAGTTGAAATGACGAAATTGCTTTCCCTTTATTTTGAGGGTGACATTTTCGTCCTCATGCATCATTTATATGCCCCCTAGAAAACGGGATGGGAAAAAGGAGACAGAGGAGATGAAATTATAAAATACCAACCCTGTTTGGATTAAAGCTTGTGTGTGTGTGTGTGTGTGTGTGTGGATAGGTACCACTCCTGTCTGATTTTATCTGTCTCTATGTATGCGTGACTGCATGTGTGTATATCTATGTGTGTGTGTGAGAGGTTTCTGTTGCATATGAGGATGTCACAAACGTACATGAATGGAAACAGTGGGGCATTCCGAGCAATGTTGCAGGTCCAGGGGATAATTCTGCCTTTCAACTGCTTCCCATTTATTTCATAGCTGCGGCGCTGTCATCTCACCCTGGTCAAGATGAAAAGCATCGTTGTGTAAAGAAATTGAAATGAAAATCCTTCTAGACCCAGCAGGGTGGGGGGGTGGGGTATGGGGGGTATTATCTATGACTCAATGGCACTTCCCTGGGATAAGATCTAATTCTAGGGAGGAAAATTTCTTTATATGGCCACCTGCTGTCGTCAGCTTTGTCCCAGGATCACAAGTTGTTCTGGGTGACCGGTCTCGGGACACGGCGAGAGGAATGCACTCAGCTCCCCGCTGACATTTAGATCTCTTTATTTTCTCTTTCATTCAGCCCAGAGCTGGCTGGGAAGGATGGGGAGTGGGGAGGGGATGGGAGAGGAGGGGGTCCTGGATGAAGAGTCTGAGAGGATAGAAGGGGTGGGCACCAAACACACTTGAGTAACAACATGAACGCCATGACAAACTGCATGCACCGTGCCATTGTTTTCTGACATGCCCATTATTCCAAAACCCCAATAATCTGAAAAATGTCCCATCGGATCGAAAGCCCATTGCTCAGAAAACACAACAAACCAAAGCACATGGCTAATTATTATGCAGAACGCTAAAGGTTCATTAAGGAACATCAGGTTGAGGATGTGGCTAAATTGTCCAACTAATAGTCAGTGGTCATGTCTATAATATTAAATCCAGTGGTACATGTCCACCAGGTCCAGCGTGGACACTAGTTGACGTACCCTCTCATGGAATGCACCTGATTGGTCCCTGGTTTTCTGCTCGCCGTAAACTTTCTGTTATTCCATCTAAACAATCCACCAAAATCTACTTCTGAAAACATTTTAAGTGAGAAATAGGCGACGCCACTACTGAATCTGGTTTCATTTTAGAACTAGATCGCCTAGTTTTACAGCTTGGTCCAAGTTTCGTGAACCTGACGCGTCGCGCTGGACAGGCTCATTTGACTGTTCTAAAGAGTCTGGAAGCAAAGAGACGAAACTCCAGTGCTGCCGCCATTTTGGACTGAAAACACTTATAATATTTATAATATTTTATTGTTCAACACAGGCCATTTCAGTAGAATATGACAATAGAGTAATTTAGTTTAGAGGACGGTTTACTGGCGTCCGGTAGTCGCCTTCATTCCAAAACCGTGGAAGCGTAGCTCTGCTGCTGGGCGCTGATGTTGCAATGGAACGAAAAATTGACTTTCACTTCTTGGCGATATACTTCATTGACTGTTCCCCGCCTTTTCATTTTGAAAGAGCGAAGGCCAATGAGGGAACTCCAACGATCGGCCGACCAATCGTGTAACTTCATCACTCAGTTTGTGGGGCTGGACCTTTGTGGTCCAGCCAAAAAGATCATAGGTGCTGAGGGAACTCAGGCTTGGCCCCAGTAATTCTACATAATTAGGGATTTTAGTGTGGCAGTCTGGCACAGGAGGTACTGCCGAAGCGTTTGGCAGTCTGCTCTGCTTTGTCCTGGTTCTGGTTCTCCCGTACCTCCCCTCCCTTCCCTGGGCCTCCAGCAGAGTGGTGTTGGTGTTGGCTCCCAGCGGGGACCGGCGGAGCAGCGAGATGAAACTCCGCTCCTGGCCGGAGGAGGAGCTGCTGCTGCTGCTGCTGCTGCTGGGCTCGTAGCTCTCCACCTTCCGCCGGAGCTCCAACTGCAGGTCAAAGGTAGCAGCGAAGCCGGATCTGTGCGCGGTGAGCTGGTCGCTGCCGGAGGCCCCACTGGAGTCAGAGCTGAAGGAGGTTCTGGTGAACCTGCATGATTTAGCATGGAATTGGACCCGGTGGCATTGATGACAAGCATTAAGAATAACTATATAGAAATAGCTAATCTTCTCTCTGATGGTCTCGTTTGCTTATGTAGGTCATATAGAGGCATCAGGATTACATTGAGACTGTTTCATAACCAGTTAAAAGTTCCTCACAGTAACTCTAAATTGTGCAAATATTGATAAATAACAGCTGTAACCGAAGTTTTTTTTTTTATGTCATGCATTAATCCAGAATTGTATTACTTTCTAAGTTACTCAATTACACCACACTTTGTTCTGCTGCCAGCAGGTGGGCCTCTGAACATGAAAGATCCATTGTTTCTGAAGGTTGACTCATACTAAGGACTAAAAGTCAAGATATTTCTGCCTCTGCTGCTTCAATTGTGACCAAAAATCTGTCTCTCACAAGTCTGTAACTGGATGGAACTGTGATACTAAATCACTGGAGTGGCTCTTTAATCTACAAAGTAGGACATAAATTTAGTGGAGTTAAAAGTACAATATTTCCTTTTGAAGTATTGAGAAGTAAAGTTGCATAATATGACTAACATCACCACTGTATGTCCTCATGGGAATGAATAGAAGCAACACAATCGATGCTTTGAATTCAATCAACTGGTGGTCGTGATGGAGACCACTTACTTATCATGCAGCTCTTTAAGGGGGGGTTGGTTAGTCTCAGTGAGCCTCTTGTGTCTTTGCAGCAGAACAATAGATCCTTGCAAAGAAGTCAGCTCAGAGCCAAGAGACAAATCTCCCCAAAAGACAACCTTTTGTTTCCCCTCAAACCCAAATCTGTTGCTCCGCGCCACATAATCAATGGCCAGACGCACGTTCCTCTTTTCTTCTACGAGGCTGAATGGGAACTGTACCGCCGCCATTTATCTTTCCCACGCATGTCATCACAAGACAGGCTCCGTATAAAGTACACCCTCGTAATTCACGCTGTTGTTGTAACTGGGTGATATGATCTTGTTGAGTGTAAAAAATGTGGACATATATAAACCTAAGTGCTGCTGGGTGGAAAGTGCTGCCAGCTGATTACAGCCATAAAAAGATGGAGCTTTTGTTTTCTCTGCCGACTGCAGAGACGTGAAAACAAAAACACAGATGTGAATGTTGTTAGCTGGGTGTCAGGGCCTTCACACAGACACACTACAGATAGCTGGCATAACCTGCAGCATGCCCTGAAATATTTCACTTGTATGAAGAAGGATTAGGACCATGTGAAGAAAAATGAAGTTCCAATCTCAGAAATGTGACACCTAAACAATGATCAATGTTTGAACAGGGGATTTTGATGTTTATGCATTTCCAACATGGCCCTAATTCTTCTCACATAACATTCAGGGCATTATCAACTACAATAAGGATGTAAACACACATTTCTTCTTTAGAGTGAAACCGTGATGTTGCAGGTAACGCATCTAATTTCTACATTTTATGCGTTACAATGTGCACAATACACTGAATACAGGGGTTGTCAGGGGAAAATGTATGCTTTTACTTAAGCTATCAGTACCTATGTAACTTGAAAAACAAGTACAATTTTAAAAATATATAGAGATTTTTTTTAAAAGACACAACTGCACTTGGACTAATCTAGGCTTGCACTTTAATTTAATAATTGATCATATTTAATAATAATTTCAGCAAAGTTCCTCTCACTTTTAAACTTGTTTTAAGATCTTTCCAGTAACACAGTATAATATCTTACTTTTTTTTATTAATTGTGTGTGTTGTAGTTAAATTGAATGTCTAAATATAATAATACATATTAATTATATATGTTATGATTAATATCATAGATATAAGTGTACCCACACCCACCTGTAAAGTGTGTGCATTGCATCCTCTGATTGCCACCGTGTATTTGCAGACTGATTAAAAATGAAAATAATTAAAGATGTCTACGTTAGACTTTCATTCATCAACTTTCAAATGCATCACTTACATGTTAATTAGCTATGACAATTTACATATTCTTTTTTTTAGCCCTTCTAATTCATTACTTGTTAAAATTATATATACATAGTAAAATTGATTAATATGTTTTAAAGAATTTACATTTTTATTATAAAACACAACCTCCAACAGCATCATGGGATGCTGTATGTCTGATCTAGGCTCAGTTTCTGAAGGTTGGCACATACACTAACAGTACACAATCCCATTTTCTGGGCACTGTTATGTATTATGCGTACAGTATATGCAACAGATGGATATGTAAGTGTACACACTTGAACTCTCAGTTCAGCTGAGACGCTGGTCGTCTCCGGAGCTCTCAAACAGCGTCTGCCATCCACACTGACCGATGCACTGTGGTGGTGCTGTGAATGCAGACTCGCTGTGTGGATGACTGAACATTAACTTGAATAAAGTTTCCAGTAATGAAAGAATAATGAATATTTATTTTCTTGAGTTTAAATGAGTTTCCTTTGGAAATCAACAACGAGTGCTTACAATGTCACCACAACTAACTCAACTCAAACTTAAAATTTGTATCAAATTGCATAGTTATTTCCAATACATTATTTTGAAATTAAGGATGTGTGTGATGTGTGCATCTCCATCAGCTAGTGTTACATAAATATTCTGAGGACGTCATGACGTCATGACAATCTCTTGATTCTGAGCAATAAGACATAGAAGAAGCAGAAGAAGAAGAAGAAGAAACATACTTGATAACTAAATGATTTTCATCCATGGGATTGAAAGTTCATTCTTGACCTTGGAAATAGCACTTGACAAAACAATCCCATCACAAAGTCTATTTAGTAGCTCTTCCGGAGCTCTCAGCTGTATCATTGAATCTTCCTTTGGAGTTTTCATCGGGCTTTAAGTTTCCTATTTTCTTGTCCATGTTGGTTTAGTCGACTGTTTTCTGTCATCTGGTATTGAGTAATCACAAAGTGGACCTGATGATGGACTGCATGCTTGGTGTGTTTGACTGATGTTATGTTTGTTCTGGCTGAAATTGATGTTTCAAACATTTATGGGTAATTCTCCCAACTATATGGTCCATTTGGTCTCCATCAGCCCAGGTTTGGTCAGGTTTGGAGTTAGCATTAAATACACAATATTCTTCCTTGAGTACATTTGCCTTTATTATTTTACCTCTGAGTTTCCTCTATGGAACTCACTCCAGCTACAGTATTTGTTCCCCCGTCACCGTCACACATTGTGACTATTGCTGTGGTCGGCAATTGAACCTAAAATAAATGTTGCATTGTGTACAGTTTGGTGGAAATGACAGTGACTTCAATGGACAGGTCAAGTTTCAAGTTCTTTTTTGTCATGTGCACAACAATTAAAGCAGCTGTTGGCCATGGGAATCTTGAGGTAAGATAAGATTAAACAAGATATGATGAAATAAGATGAGATAAGATTAGATTAATTAAGAAAAGATAAGACAAGATCACATGAATTAAGATAAGAAAGATGAAGTAAGATGTTCAAATTCTCTAAATTAAAGTTTTAAGGTTTTTATTGTCATGTTCACAACAGTTACAGAGAAGCAGTCGTTGGCAATGTAAATTTTACATCTCAGGCTCCTTCCAACATGAGATGAAATAAACCAAGATAAGATGAGATAAATTAAGATAATATACAATATAAGATTAATTTAAATAGCATAAATTAAGATGAGAGAAGATTAATTAAGATATGATGAACTAAGATAAAATAAGATTAATTAAGATTAGATGAGAAGAGATGAGTTAAGATAAAATAAATAAGAAAAGATTCATTAAGATAAGATATGATGAACTAAGATAAAATGAAGTAAGATACAATAACACTCAATGAGATGAATTAAGATAAGATTAGATGGATTATGATAAAATGCAATAAGATAAAATGAGATGAAGTAAGATGACATAACATGAGATTAATTCAAATGAGATGAGATAAAATAAGATGAGATCAATTAAGATGAAATGAGATGTTAATTTATTATAAGGTCACTTACATTAGGGTGAATTAAGATATAATGAGATTATTAAAGATAAGATAAGGTAAATAAAGACGAGATAAAATCTGATGAATTAAGATAAATAAGATGAGATGCGATGATGAGTTAAGATATTCTTTATTGATCCCCAGAGGGGAAAATTCCCAATCTTATATCTAAAATCTAGTTTCAGCTCTTCGGCCTCTTGTCTTGCTCCCCATACAAGCACCCTTCTATGAAAGAGCTCTTCCTCTGTCCCCCGGTCTGCTCTCCACATGTCTGCGTCCACATGTGACTCTTTATTGTGTGCATCTCAAGGTCTCCACTTTCATGGCAGTGGAACAGAGAGGTGTTTCTTTGGGAGCAGAGGCAGCGGCCTGCAGCCGTGGCCCTGCGCCGGGATCGCCTTACCCCATACAGCTCGGCTTTGTTATCGGATCTCCGGGGCTGAAGGACACAGTGCATCATCTAACCCGCCTTAATGCATGCAAGATGTCCAATCAGCGCCGTGTGTTTGGTCATTACGGCCGCCGAGCCAGGCCTCCTTCCTGCAGGCTGTCGCGGCTGGACCCGGGAGACCTTCTGATGATCTCAGAGCAGATCTCTGGTTCCCCTCACATGAGATCCCTGTCCCAACATTCATTTCTGCCAGGGGAAACACGCACGGACACGGTGCCCACCATACATCAAACTCGTTAAATATTCCATCCGAGTGGAAACGCTGCTGACTCCGATATCACACCCGATACTGAATCAGCCCGCTATGGAAGCTGATACCTGTGGATTCTTTATGGCCTCTGAAGTTTCTCTACATTCAGCGGAGAAAGATACACCTACAGGGTCTGCAAACATGTCACCACTCATTTTTTTCTTCTCTTTTTGATTTTCTGTCTCACCAAAAACATCATGTATTCCTTTAAAATCTGAATTGTATGTGTGGGGCCCTAAATATACAATATATATACCAACTCTATTTCTCTCTCCTCTTCAAAACTTGAGAAAATGAAGTACATGCAAACTAAAATCACTTCATCACATAATGGAAATGGAGGAGCTCCTCACAGCTGGGAAAAGCCGGCCAAATGTTGGAGGAGTGATGCTCCAGAACTTGGGAAATGGGAAAATTAAACTGAAAATGAAAATAACTCACTTACAACATTTCCAAATGAATGAAATTGGAACTGGAAGTCCTGAAACTGCCGCTGGTTGATGTCTGTGACACAAGCCCAGATTAGTGCATTATTAAATATTAAACTATGTTAGTTATAGTAATAGTATATGATATGGGTCATAGTGGGACACACTGCCAGCTATATTTACATTTTTGAAGTCACAATGCTGGTAATATTTTGGTTGAGTGAAACTTAAAGGTCCAGTGTGTAGGATATGATGGTATCTAGCGGTGACTGAAGCCTCTCACGTGTGCCAAGTGTGTAGGAGAGCTACGGTGGCCGACGCAAAAATGCCAATGTCCCTCTCTAGAGCCATTTGGAGTAGAGTCAGTGTGTGTGTATGTGGGAAATGAGTGGTGAAGCATGAGACAGAGAGTGGCGGTGACAGTAGCAAGTAACGTTATCGACTCCGTCCCAAGCAGGAAAAGATTAAAAGAGTTTGGTTTGTATGTTCTGGGTTACTGTAGAAACACGGCTGTGCAACGTGGCGGACTCCGTGGAGAGGACCTGCTCCCTCACGTAATTATACACTAAAGAAAACATACTTATTAATATTATATTCCATTTCTGCCAATAGATCCCCCTAATTGTTACACACTGGTCCTTTAAAGGAAAAGTTACGTATATTCACTTTCTTTCCAAGAGTGAGATAAGAGGATTGATATCAATGTCATGTTTGTGCATTAAGCACAGAGCTTAAGTCAAGATGTGGTTAGCCTAGCTTAGCATTACATACATACACAACATAGTTTACCTACCACTTTGATAAATAATGGCTATTTAGGCTTTGTTGACCTTGAAGTTCAGCTATAGGTCAGCTAGACTTCCAAGGCTCGGCGATATGGGTAGATATGGGTTTATATTCTTAGGCAATGCTGAAATATATGATATATATCTTATTATTTTCATATTTTCTCTAAAATATATTGTATTATATATTCTAGTAAACTAACCTGAGCACTGGTTTACTGTAATATTGATGTCAGATTGGACTTTAGAAATTTATTCTTATTATATAAGTTAGTTTGACTAATTATTTCTTTCTCTGAAATACAGTTTGCAGGCAGTAGTTTAATATATATATTATTTATTATTTTTAAAAAAAATATTTATTATTAACATATTGACAGACTGGCTGACTTATTTAATTTATGTGAAATTGCCATATCACATTCACTGGAAGGCTGCTTTTGTTTTGAAGTCAGTTCTTGGTCGCTTTTGTTTTGAAGTCAGTCCTTACAGGCTCTTACCGTAATGCCTAGTGTGTACACGTACCGCAAAACAACGTGGGGGCTAGTTTGACCGTCTTTTCAAAGTGGAGTATGGCATCTTCCATCACCGTTTCTGACCTCAACACGTTTAAACTCGCTTTGGCGCTTCACTTCTTCCTCTCTCTCCAGGTTCTTTCCCTGCTTCCCTGCTTCCCTCCAGATACTAAAACACAACTCTTGATACGTCACACACACTCAAAATTTGAATGCTGTCGGCTTAAAAAAAATTATGTGACAATTAATATTTGTAGGCCACTCGATGTTTGCGATATAGTCATTTACTATACATCCCACGTAGAACAAGCTGCAATACATCGAGTATATTTGATCTATTGCTCACGCATACTTTTAGCTGATGACATCGTACTAAACACGGCCAAAACACTAAAAAGATATGAGGCAAGAAACAGACAGGCTGTAAACAATAATCCGTCACTGCACAGGACATGAACACACACAACTATGGTAAGTAGAGTATAGGTCAAAGCTGAAACGTGATGAAATTATTGGTGATAACTTTACTTCACTTTTGTTTTTCTCTTCAAAATAAGTTTGTTGAACCCGGACGGTTTGTTCTTGACCTATGCACCTTCTTTTTAGCAATTTTTAGTACTGTATTCTAAGATTTCAGGACTTACCTTGATTAGAACAATAGTATTTTTTGATAGGAATGGTAGCCAAAACTACCAAATATGATTAGTTAGTTAGTAGCATGACTACCAGCTGTCATTACACACCTGTTCACCAGGCTTTTTTTTTACTGAGCCACAAACAGTGAGTTATACAAAGTCCCTCAACCGGTTGATTGAGGGAGAATTTCTGCTCTGGGAGCTGTCGCCCGTTGACGCTGCCGTTGATGACGGATCACTGGTGAACACAGGTGGCGTTCGGTTTGACGCTCTACACATGACATGACATGCTCTATCTCAGCGGGGTATCTTTCCGCCTCACCTACTGTACGGCACAAACACTGTTTTTTTTCCCTCCTCCTCCTCCTCCTCTTCCTCCTGGGCTCTCCTTATCAGCTTCATCAACAGGCTCCTTTGAGCATGTCCTCTGCAAGGTGACAGCTGGCATTCAAGTTCTCTTTAACTACTTCGACTTTACATTTACAAAGTGATCATATTGTATGGAAATCATACAGTAGCAGCTACAACTATGTACCGTTTCTGTGCATTCATGCATGCAGAAAAAAAGTGTGCTTGAGCTGGCGAATAATACAAATAACAATAAAAGATGATGGCACTTGCTGATAGCAGTGGGAAAGCTCCTTTCACCCAGGAGAGGAGTCATGATTTATAAGGCAGCCGCCACACAACAGATTCATACCTACTGCAGTGAAAAAGACATATATCATTTCTCCCAAATGTGTCTGCGATGTGTTGGCGGCTCTGAATAAAATATAAGTCCGCAAAGGAAGTGTTGTCTGAAGCGTGCACACACAGAGCTGCAGACCCAATTCCAAATCAAATAAGATATTCTTTCAGTTTTCCCACAGCAGAATTTGTTTTTTTGTTTTTCTAGAACTGATTTGAATATTATAGATGGAGCGGTCTGTCTTCGCAGCCCATGGGGAACAAAAACACAAACTGGGAGGCATTTCCTAACCAGCCAGGTAATCCGACACAGTAGCTAGACTCTTGCAAAACACACATGCACGCGCACTGGAAGAAGGAATACCAATCAATCACACACACACCCCTCCACCTGATTATGGAGTGAAGTAGACCATCAACGCAACACGCAGCCTCTCTCAGTCAGGTTTGCTGCCACATCAATCACCTGAACTCTGGCCAAACCAAATATGAGAATACAGAATACCATCAAATTAGGGTTTGTTTTTGAACTCAACTAAGCGCATTTCCCCTGTTTCTGCAGCCAGACGCTGAGTGCTCAGATCCGGTTGGGTGTGTTGGGTTACACGCATGCCTTTGGAGCTCGCTGCACCCATAATCTGCTTAATGCCTTTGGCTTCCTGGGATGTTATTAATTAATAAGACTTACAATCAGAGCTGATTTCTGTGGATGGCTTGCACACTTCTGCCACTCCGCATCAGTTTCTCCTAACATTGCGTTTTAATGCTTTAGGTGATGTCACCACCACCGTGTAATTTCACACAGTTGTGGTTGTATGTCGCTAGGTTAAAGGGTCAGTTCACCGAAACTAGAAAAAAAAAAAAATGTTTTCACATCTATCTTACTTATCTCTCTCTAACTATGCCTAGTTTTTCATCATTTGTCTTTATTTGGATTATTTATGTCTGAGATTACTGCTTCCACCTTAATGGAGGTGAATGGAATGCTGTTTGTACATTTAATATTTTTGGCAATTAGTGTGTTCAAGCGGACAACCCCTTCCATATATTTGTGTGTTCTTTTGGTCATTTAATTAACAGCAAACATGAATTTGACACAATGTTGTGTTTCCAGTTTGCCCAGTTTGGTGAGGAAGGGATCAAGTGACTGGCCCCTTTCAACACCTTTGGGATGAACTGGAACTGTAAGCCAGACCTTATCACTTCATATATGGTTTTAGAATGAGATGCTCAACATGTAGATGTTGTTTTTTAAATGCTGTTTTATCAATGCTTGGAGGCAGAAATCACCCTTAAAATAAAACTATCTGCATGGCTGCATACCAGTAGATGCTAAGTGAGAAAATGGGATTTTTTTATTTTTTTATTTCTTTGCATTTTGGATACGGCTGTCAAAGTTATAATGATAACACGTTAATGCAAATTCATTTTAACGCACCTAATTTCTTTAATGCATTAACACAAATCAATCTTTCGGAGGTTTTAGCGGGCTCAGTTTTAATGAAGATACTGGTATCAGAATCAGAATCTATTGGCCGAATAGGCTAAACAACGCTCCGAACTTATGATAAATTTTGGCGAGGAAAAACTGGCATTTTTTAAGGGGTCCCCTTGACCTCTGACCTCAAGATTTGTAAATGAAAATGGGTTCTATGAGTTCTGTTATGATTTCAGCACATTTTTTTATGCTAAATGCAGTACCTGTGAGGGTTTCTGGACAATATTTGTCATTGTTTTGTGTTGTTAATTGATTTCCAATAATAAATATATACATACATTTGCATAAAGCAGCATATTTGTCCACTCCCATGTTGATAAGAGTATTAAATACTTGACAAATCTCCCTTTAAGGTACATTTTGAATGGATATAAAAATGTGTGAATAATTTGCAATTTATTACAATTAAATATTTCAATCTATTGACAGCCCTAATTTTTTGGTGAACTGGTTCTTTAAGTTTTATTTTCTTTACGCGTAAAAACAGGTGTCTGTTAATAAAAAAAGTCTCTTTTATGAGCGTCCATCTAACTTTGGTCGTCTCCGAGTGAAAGTGTCACCAAACGTCGACACCATTGAAGACTCCCTGCATGCACAGGTTGCAGTTTGCTACCAGTAATGCACCCGGTGTGTAAACTGCCCATCCGTCTCGTTCGTCCTCGTTTGTTGATGCTAAATCACGGTGTGACTTGTCGCACCTGAGCTTCAAGGAGATCTTGTTACCTTTCGGGGGGCTGATACAACTTTAATGGCCGGCTTTTGTTTGGTGGAGCATACATGTGTATTCTTACTGAGCAGGATGGGAGTGGAGGGGGGGGGCATACCCACCAATATCTCAGAAGGGGTGGTGGTGGTGGGGGGGGTTCAAAGGAACGTCAGGCTTTAAATTCAACAACGCAGCTGTGTTTACACAAAGGCCTTCAGAAGTGAGGGCCAGTGCTGGGCGGGGGGGCTGGGAGGGGGGGGGGCAGGACAGGGACAAGATGAGGTAATAACAGGCGCTGACCTCGTCACACCAAATACAGCAGACCAAGAAGAGAAAAAGATGCTCTAAGTGACAGCGCGATGACTCTGTCTTAACTTTTGTTGTGCTCCGAGCTCGTCAGGGATCACCTTACCTTGTTGTGTTGAGTGAATAATGGCGGATAAACAATATGGAGCACAATGCCTTCGCCCACGTCAGCGTACCGGGGATCCAGTCTGACCTGCTCTGGTTGTTTTTTGTCCTTGTAAAAAAAAATAAATAAACAGTCATGGGGTTCCTGCGTGGGTCAGTGAGGAAGGACTCATGGCATGTACTCGCAGCACTGTGTGTATAGAAAGGATGGAATAAACTTACAGTATGTCAGCACTATAATCTTACAAAGTGCGCTGAGACCGAGCAGCAACACTTTGAATGCAGAAAAAATTATGCTGAGGAGTACTTTGAAGTCGCTGTGAGACACAATACTTCCAGAGAAGCAGGCAGGAAACGCAGCTTGACTAGTGATCTCTGTTGTGATGATGCAGGGCTATGGCTAACGCTGGTATTTTTCTGGGAATTTGGGGGTTGTAGTAACCTTGGGGAAGTTTATGTTCAACAATTTAAATGTACACATGATGCTTATTTTATAGGGTGGTTCCAACAATATGTTTTTTTAAGGCTGTCAATCGATGCAAATATTTAATTGCGATTAACTGCATGATTGTCCATAGTTAATCGTGATTAATCACAAATTAATCGTACATTTTTTTATCAAAATGTACCTTAAATGGAGATTTGTCAAGTATTTAATACTCTTATCAACATGGGAGTAGACACCACCGTGTGTATGTTGATCAGAATCTTTCTAAATTGACAGGCATACGCTCGCTATTTGCAATCAGCCACGCCCCAATTTCTCTATATAAGGAAATAAATTTGCCTAAAGGTGTATCATGGAGCAACCTGATCTCATGGGAAGGCATATAAATAGCATGATATTTTAAGGATATTTTGCGTGTCCACCACGTCGTTACCTTGAAACGTAACGGTTATGTTTAAGCAACAAAACCACTATTTATTCTCTGTGTCTGATAGCGACAGCTCCAACAACATTTGTATTTTTATCCATCAAAGTCAAGAGAAACACCATAAAATCCTCCGTGTACATGGAAAGAATCTGTTGTTTGAGAGATGCTGGCTGTAGAACTGTTGGTTTTAGGTGAGCAAGCAAAGATGCATATCACATATTTTCCACTGTGTGTTTGGATGGCACTTTCATGTGTAGAATGGATTTAACTGTGTTAACACATCTTACAGTACAAAGAGCAGTCGACCCACAAGCAAACAACAACATACACTTCAAACAGAGAGCTCTCCTAATTCACAGGAAGCTACATTATGAACATTGTGAACTAAACTGTACAGTCGATACAGTAGAGGGAGTAATCACATATACAACATTTTAAAAAGTAAACACTAAACTTAACTGACTCTTACTAGCTGTATCATTAGTTATGATCATTTTCCAAGCTGCCATCATTTCACCAATATGTAAATAATCTAATTTCAAAACCAATCTCCAACAGAACTGTCCGCTGATAAGGAAGAAGAATGTGTGAAATTATATTATCAGGGTTTTTATAGGTGACAGCATCCTATTCATGTACACACACGTGCACGTGCAGTAAGACATTTTATAAGAAAGCCTATTCCATTTTTTTATAATTTTTTTTTTTTTTTTTGCCTCTTCGTGTGTCATTCGTATGCCACACAAACGTCTGTAGTTAGGTTTAGGCAAAAAAAAAACACTAACTTGTCATGGTTGTCCTAAAATAAGTAAGTAAAGTATGTTAAACACATACGGAAACAAAAACACGACACAAACTTCAACAAAAAACACAATCGCAGGTGACAAACTTCACTAACGTAACTTACAAAACAAAACACCGGTCATCAACGGTCTCCTGGTTAAAAGTCAGATGTTTGTTGGACCCATCCACCTCCCAACCCGTCAGCATTAAAAGTCTTTCTCGCTTTTTATCTACGCCAATAACTCTTACCGTAGCATTTATACGTGAATGCGTTTACATTGCAGTCAGTACAGAATACATGCACGGATACATACAGTACATTGCACGCTAAACGCCTTGTGTGCATTATCGTGGCATAAAAGCTGTCCATTTTTAGTCCGACAATGTCAAAGGAGTGCTATTCTAAAAGAGTACTCTTTTAATCCATCCATGGGAAGAACAGCCAGAATTAAATAATCACATTTGTAAAGCTTTTAAATGGAAGACCACCTGTGGATGTGACCTTTGTTTGCATTACTCAATGCAATGCTGTTTTATTATGTTCCACAAATAATGTCAAAATCATCAGTGACTAGTTATACTCCCTAGTGAGGGACCACCAGAAGAGCCCACAACTTGCTTTGATTCTACACCACCTTTGTTTTATTTACATCAAGTGCATCTCTTAGATCATTTTTATTTCCTGTTATTGTTTCTGTAGTTTCAAATCAAAGAGAGCACAAACACCATAAAAACTTTCCATATAAAACCAGAGAAAACATCTGTTGTTTGAAAGATAGTGGCTGTAAAAATGTTCGTTTGGACTTCCTGAGAGACACGACAAACCCTGGGACGCTGGGCGGCCCCAGCCCTCATTAAATGAGTATTATACTTTGTCATATTGACTGCGTACACGCCAAAAAAGTAGAAGGGGTCGTGCTTCTTCACGGCCGGTTATGTATTTGCCTTTATTGAGGCTGTGTGTGATGAGACCTCTGCGGCTACAGAGAGGAGTAAAGCCCTAAACTCTGTCATCAAAAGACAGCTGACAGTTATTCAATAAGAGGACAGCAAGGGGTGTTAAAGATTTTACTGGGAAGGGATTTTCACTGAAGGCAGGGCACATAAATCTGGACAAACAGGGCGCCGGGCCTGTTCGGATGACACAAATCGCCGCCTCGTTAGGATCAATAAAGTAAAACACAATGCTGCAAAAGCACAAGTGCAAACTGTGAGGCTCCGGAGGATTCAATAGCCCCAAAGCATGCGTGGGAATGGGGAGCTCAGGTTAGAGGAGAGCTTCAATCCCACCAACTCTGCCATGAAATAGAAAGGGAGAGAGCAATTGACCCATGAACCAGGCTGAAAGAGAAATCACTTGTTCTCGTAATGACTGCCTTCCACATCGGCAGAGAGCTGGCGGATATCGGCTCGCAGTCGGGGAACTGTGCTGAGAGGGAGGATGAAGAGGAAAGGGTGGTTTGTCCAGCTCCTCTGGTCTCCAGCTGGTGTGTAGAATGATGATCAGCCTCCTCAACACTCGACACCCACCCAACCCCCCCAACTCACCAACCCCCCCTATACAAACAAGCGCTATGAGATAAACACAAACACGGCTGCGTCTCGTAAAACTGAATCTGAGACAAATTAGCCAGCTCATTAGGCAGCTGAGGTGAGTTTCCTGAATGAATAGCTGAATCGGGAGGGTTTATTCAGCTCTTGTTTATTTACAGAGAACAGCCCGCTCATTTGCATTCTCCTCTCCAAGTACAGGAAGACTGAAGTGGGTGCTTATGTCTTCTGTGATAGAGGAGCTTATCCGGCTCTTTGGGGAGCATCTGTGGGCCGCTGTGTTCCAAAAAATTCCTCGCTACCCGGCGCGGGTCGTCTCAGTTCCGGTGATAGTACATGGAGGAGACCCACGGAGAGCAGAAGACTTCCAGGTTCTGTTCCACAAGTAAAAGAACCTCATTCAAAATCATGTTGATATTTTTGGCTGGACCGCAGAGGGCCAGCCCAACAAATGCAAATAACACTGAGTGGCTGACTGTATTCGAAACCGCCTACTACATACTACTGACGAACAGTACATACTGCATACTGCGTTCCTCAGTTGTATGCAGTATGAAACAGATAAAGCAATGCATTTTGCAGCATGCTAGACCAGGACTTTAGCCTTTAAACCAGCACTGGACAAATAAGCAAACTCGTACCACTACTGCAATAGTATAGAACAATACAACTTATTTTGTTTTTTATGTAAGTTGATTTTATAAGATACTGCAGGTTTAAACTATTCATTCTAACAGCTCATCGTGAGCAGACAAAACAGGATCATCAATGAGGGGTGAAGGGACATATAAAACCCTGATCCACAACATTTACTCAAACTGCTTTTTCAGTTACAGCAACAAAACAGTGAAATATAAACTAGCTGTCAAGGCAGTTTGCGAAGCTTCTAAACTCCAAAAACGGTGGAGCAAATGTTCGATTCACCATCTAGTATTGTAAAACTGTCAATATTCAAAATCTACACAGTTGATTTCTCACCTCAAAACTTTTCAGAAGTGAATATAGTGATGATATAGCTATGAAAAATGTAAAAAAAATAGTTGTTTTGGCTGCTGTTTTTTTGTTGTAACTGTAGCCTGTACTGTTCCAGAGCTTTGCATTGTGGGATACAGTAGGTGAAGTAAACTGGTTCGATGCATATTGGAGTTTTTTTTTCCGAATCAGTTCGACATCCGGGTATTTTTGGCACATACTGTAGATTTTGCTTTTGTTCGCATACTGCATACTACATTTTGGCCAAATCAGTACGTACTACTAGTATAGTATGCGGTTTCGAATACAGCCACTGATGAGTGGCGTGAAGTTACACGATTGATCGGCCGAATGTTGGAGTTTCCTCATTAGTCGTTGCTCTTTCAAAATTAAAAGGTAGGGACAGTCCTTTATGTAAATGAGCCCATCCAGCGTGACACGTCCGGCTCACGAAACTTGGACCAAGCTGTCAAACTAGACGATCCAGTTCTAAAATGAAACCAGATCCAGCAGTGTCCTCGCCGGACCTGTTGGACATGTACCGCTGGATTTAACATTATAGACATGACCACTGACTATTTGTAGAACAATTTAGCCACAAATTCAGACTTAACCGTCCACGGTCCAGACATATACTCAGTTTGGACCGAGTCATGTTTAGTTTTAAACTATCTCCTATACTTTATTAAAAAATATGTCCAGGAGACCAACCTGATCTCAGTGGGAAGGCGTATAAATAGCACAAGAGTTTAAAGTGGAATATTAACTTAGTAAATACTAATTTATATCAAAATAAGGTGAGTAAATCCCAGGAAGAGTTGCAGTAAACCAAAGCTATAGTGGAACAATGGCTAGACAGGAAGTGGTGTCAGGACTTTGGCTCTCTATAATGGCACAAACAAATGGACAAATCATTAATCTGGCCTATCTGGGGTTGATTCCGGTGTTGAGTGTGTGTCCCCATGTGTTAAATTGGCCTCACCGCCGCCTCCCAAAGCCTCCCTGTGATCCCGATAAGCGGCATTAACTCCCCCTCATGACCCCGGCGTTCCAAAACCCCCCCTGCCAAGCAGATCCCACCCCATGCCTCTGGTCTTATTAATCGTCCCCGGTGTTCCATTTGAGTGGAGCGTCACTCCCCTCCTTCTCGGTGACAAGCCTCTTCCAAATGGCTCCTTGATAGTCGGGTATCTCTCTGCACAAATCCACAGCCCCGGCTCACACACACTCAGCCGCTGCCCGGCTGCAGGTCATCTGTCTTCCTCAAATCTATCTAATGGCGTGTTTCACGGCCCTCTCCGTGCTACACCAGCCGCTCTTGGAAGGGGGGGGCTGAGGATCTGATGGCCCCTGGATATTTTTAGAGCCACAGGAATAGAAATATAGCGGCGAGGCATGAGCGAGAAAGGTTGGAAGCTGACAGTTCCAATGTACAGAACGGCTGCAAAAATGTTTATAGTCTTGGACACGTACAAAGTCATAAGAGATAAAGGAGGAATCCATCACAAAGCCATAATTCCTGCGTTTCAGTAAAAGCCTATGAATTTTAGAAATAATATTGTAAGAAATATATATAGCTCTCCTGGAGTGAAGAAATAATTCATAGGAAAGGTGGTGGAATGGACTTTTCTTGTAGTGTAAAGACACCCATGTACCACCCATTTGGAGAACTAAAAAGGTAACACGACTCGGCACAAGTGACAAGATAATGCTTCTTTGGAACAGCCTGTATCAATTATCTCTACTGAAGCTGATGACAACTTTAAAAGTTTTCCCATAATTATATCTCAGATCGCCTTTAATGCAGCCTGCCGGAGCGAGAGGCGGAGGCAGATCCCGACGCTATTCAGGAACGTCCCTGACAAAGACGTCAGCTTCTGACAGTTTAACAAAGAGGCAACGAGAGGAGAAAAGAATATATCAGCCAATGCAAATATTGACCCAGTACCACAATTGCAAATTAGTTGCAAAAATCTGAGATAGAGTGACAGCATCTAATCTGCTCATTTCGGCAGATGAAATTCTTCTGGGAAAGGAAAAAGAGAGAATTCCTCAAAACACACATCTGCTGTGTGTAATGGCTTTTTCATTATACAGATTGAACTAGTCAATAGGCTCTTCTTTCCCTGCATACTAAACCTACACGTCACTTTATACTGCCGAGTGTAACTTACACTTCTGAGAGATGTGTTGATATTTGAAAAGTCTTTCTTTTACTTGATTGCATCTTGTGTTTTATGGTATTCCTACTTTTACTTACAGGTGCAGTGTGAAGGATTTAGCGGCATCTAGTGGTGAGGTTGCAGACTGCAACCAAACAAAACCACTCCAAGCGTGTCAGAGAACTACAGTGGCCTTCAGGTAACATAAAAACGTGAAAGGTCTGGCGGACTCCGTGAAGAAGACCCAAGTAGATGTAAAAAAAGGTATGAAAACACAGTGATTCTTAGTTTCAGCTGATTATACACTAATGAAAACATAGTAATGAATATTATATTATAGTTCTGCTAATAGACATACTGGACCTTTAAAGGTACTGTTTGTAACTTCTTACATGTATAAATCATTGCGGGTCGGTGTCCCATGTGCGCTTGTGTGTGACAACGCTGTTCAGACTCAGACTCCAACACAAACTACACGGAAGCACCAAAACCGCAAAGTTATATCTAGTGAAGCCCGTCTGTTAAACAGTGTCAACTCTTCCTGCTTCAGCCTCCCGACCGTGGTCGGAGGACGCGGGGGAGACCGTAGCTTTGGTCTCCAGGGCCGAAAGTCGATGCTGTACTCTGCTCCTCAGCCTATCTGCTTGCCTTCACTCACACACCACGCTCGTTCTCACTCGCTGTCTCGCTCCACCTCTCACGTGCATGCGCGCACACTACACACTGCAGAAAAGTTAGTTTAGCTCTGAGAGTATCTAGTGAATGTACAGTGGATGTTTGTGCAGAAATAAATGCTGAAGCTCCTCCAGACCAACAGAGGTTTCACGTGTCTTGTGAAGTGACGGGGCTCCGGACCCCTGTTCCCTCCGGCTGCGGTCGGGGGGCTGAGGCAGGAAAAGCCAACACTAGGATCAGCAGTGATTCATGGAGAGACCTTCGTCTGGTCAGCTAACATTACTGCCAAACAGGTGAAATATAGAATGATATTGTGGCTTTAGCTGACGTGTGTTGCCTCACTGTTTTGACCGATGCTCGTCTATGTAGAGCGAGCACAAGCGCGAGCAACAGGACGCTGACTTTCGTTGACTTAACGGCCACAGGTGTCGCTGTTAACAAGCAATTTCTGATTCTTACACAGAGTCACTTTAAAAGGGTAATTTCACCAAAATGAGGGGAAAAAAATGCTCATTTACTTCTAGTACTATGCACATAGTTGTGGTTTTATTTGTCCAGGCTTTGAGAGAACTGTCTGAGATATCTGCCTCCACCACAGCAGCCTACAATGGAGAATGGAACTTTTGTTTATGGTGATCACAGCATTGAAAAACTCTCCCTCTTTTTTTCCGGTGACAGGGTCACTCACAATCCACAGAACAGTCAGGGGTTTTCATTGTAACTTTTTACCAAAGAAATAGTCCATATGAAAAGTGTTCTCACATCTTACATCAGCAAAGGGAATCGGCACAGATGTTATCATGTAAGATGGGGTTGAAAGCTCTGAAAAAGCTGCCACGTGGACCATTGAATAATAATGTTATTATCCAGTTATGTTATTTGAACCAGGCTTCAAAACAGCTATGTAAAAAACAACAAAACCAATGGTTATCATGAATCGATTTTGAAGGTCTCTAAAAGAACATCTGTTACATCTGTGGTGTTATTAAAGAGTCTGGGAGGTTGACTTGACTCAAACTCTTGTTTGGGTTGGGTTTGATCCCAAAAAACTACCCAGAACATTTTATTGCTGTATGCCAAACTATTAAAAACCAATGTTCTCTGTGGAGATTTGGTTTGATGAGATTTTCAACAGCAAGGTAAATGTGGCCTGTGGACCACAAATAGAAGTAAATGTAGATTTTGTGGTTATGAATGGACAACAAGTTAGTTCATTTAGTGTTTTGTGATGAATTTTTAAAAAAGGTCAATTTTTTTTAACAGTCAACGCCTTAGAGTGTCTTTTAGTACAACCTAACATGGAACAACACTGTGGTAGCTACGCCGTAGTAGCAACGCCGTAGTAGCAATGCCGTGATAGCGTCCTGTCAATCACAAGGTAGCCACGCCCTAAAGCATACCCTGCTTTATTGTCTATTTTACTCTAAATGGGACCAGAAATTAATACAGAAATTACAGAGTGCAGAAAGCCGTGATTGACCAATCAGAATCGAGTATTCAACAGAGCCGTGTAATAGAAAAGCAATAAGCCACTTGAGACCGCGATTTACATTGATTTAACAACAGCTAAGGGGATTTTAGGCACAACACAGACAAACACACTGTGAAAGGGTTAAAGTTTTAAGACGAATACACGGACAACACCAGGCCGGACAACGCTGTGGTAGCAACCTGTCAATCACAAGGTAGCCACACCCTGCTTTATGGTCTATTTGACTCTATAAATGGGACCATAATTTACTAAATGAACATCATGCTGTATTGAAGGAGACTTGAAACTAGCAACTGTTACCATAAACTCATGTTTACAATGTTTACTGAGGTAATAAATCAAGTGAGAAGTAGGCTCATTTTCTCATAGACTTCTATACAATCAGACTTCTTTTTGCAACCAGAGGAGTCGCCCCCTGCTGGCTGTTAGAAAGAATGCAGTTTTAAGAGGAAGAATGTGTTATTTCTATTTACAAAAATGACACAGGCTCGCTTTGAACGACCTTTTTCCAAGTCAGTGAGCACCACAAACAAAATTCTATCCACCTCTATTGTATTTGGAGGACAGATATCATAAAACCTCGGTCAGATCAAACCAGAACTATCTGCATGACGAGATACCACTAGAGGTAAGCACAAAAAAAAGATTATTATTTTTTTCTTTTCCTGTGCTCAAACACGATGGTGTACATGTTTTGTGTACATACGTGCACATTTTTTCTGCAGCTCTGTTTGGGTGAAACCTGAACGCTGGAATGCAGTGTCCTTCATTCACTGGAATGTTTACTTCCCGATATGACTGGGCATGGAAAAGGGCAAAATGTCAGACTCTCCAGGGGAGCTTCCAAGAATAATTTGGAGGAGATGGTTGGATTTCACTCGGGAGAAGTTGAAAGGAAAGAAGGGGTCGGAGGTCGGCGAAGGATGAATAATCAATTAAAGAGGAATTACAAGCGTTACACTTATTTGCAAACAATATAAGTTCCCCTGATTGAATCGGGCTGCTGGAGAATGCCCTACACCGAGGCGGCATGCAGCCTCTCTTCACATATGAGTAATGGATATGAACATGGCTGCTTCACAAAGAGCAATAGATATGGGAGAGGGGGATAAAATGGCACATTTTTAATTGAATGTGGAGTCCGCAGCCGAGCACACACCGGGCCCTTTTCAATCGCCCATATGACTTGTGATCCGCAGTTTTCAATAGTTTCGTTTTGCACGTTTAAATTGCTTCTATTGTTATGTGTCCTCACTTTGCTCAAAGCTTTGCCTCTCCAGCCTATCAAGTTAAATATTAATTGTGTGCCTCAGGAGGATCGTCTATCAGGCTGAAATCAAACACTGCAGTTAGTCCCTTTGGTGACAACAGAAAGAGACTTTGCCTATTGTTTTCCTCCAATCGTTTAACGTGGCCGTGTGAGGAGCGTATGCGTGTGGAAGGACATAATAAGGAGGTTTTGGCCCCGGGCTGAATTTCAGCCTCATGAAATTCTGAAAATAAATGTCCACTGCACCACAGACAACACTTTTACAGGAGAGGAGAGAGGACCTGATGGGCATTCTGTGAGTGACTCTTTTGATTTCCTCTGGTTTAGAAATAGCTAAGAATCAAAGTCAAGCCAAGTAGAAAGTTAAGAAATAAAAACGATGTAACGATCACATCCAAAAGTTTTTCGATCTTCGGTAAACTAGCTTTGAACTTTAATCATTTCAGTCCTGGAGCTTTTTTTTGTGTGTGTTGGGTTTTGCTTTTAGCCTGTGTGTGAGATTGCAGGGTCAAGGAGGTCAAGGGGTTTGTGATATCACTGGGATGAAATGTGCCTAATGAAACCTCTCTTCCCAGGGTGGCCTGGAAAACACACGCACACGCACACGCACACGCACACGCACACGCACACACTAACAGAGGGAGTGGGGGCGATAGACGCATGCTCTCGCTGGTACACACACATATATATATATATACAGATATACAGGTGACGCCCATATATCTTTCTTGTTTTTAGGATAAATCCAAGTTATTCAAATTGTGTCGTCATTTCTGTAAGTAATGATAACATTGTACTCACCAAAGTAATCTGAGATCTGGGAACACGGTGACATCGCTAAAGCAAAGTCCAACAGAAAGAAACACGAGTAAGGGAGTAATCAGAGGAGACAAAAGTCCTCCAAACTAAACGACAAACTACATCTGACAATATAATCTTGACTTATAAGGTCAAATGAAGTTGAGCTGATGAGAGAGGCATCGGAAAACACTTACAGGGTTTGTTTGTACAGGACATATTTTGTTGAGTATGGAAGCTCATCCTTGACCTTGGCAAAAAAGGAGTTTGACAAAATAATCTTGACTCAAGGTCTACTTAAAAGGGATAGTTCAGGTGTTTTGAAGTGGGGTTGTATGAGGTCCCGTTTCTGTACATACTCTGGGTACAATTTAGTTGTAGAATGTTTCCCTGTTAAAATACTGTTATTATTAGGGCTGTCAAAGTTTAAATCAACTTGTGATATTTAATTAACCCCTTACAGACATGCCCACTTTATGATAATCACATGCAGTTTAGGGGAAAGCCATAGTCAAGTCAGCACACTGACAGCTGTTGTTGTCTGTTGGGCTGCAGTTTGCAGTTTTTTGCATTTTTCGATCTCCCACCACTATGGTGAAGGTTTGGTTGAGTTCATGCAATGGTTCGTCATCGTGGTTGAAATAAGACCTACTCGGTTAAAAGAAACCAATGTTGACTGTAGGTAGAAAAACGAAAACTCACATCAATTTCCTGTGTTAAAGTCAAACACGTAGTCGACCCACCCATCCACCCTCACCTCTTCTTTACAAAAGTTTGTTGGAAGTAACATTAATTCCTCTCTTAATCACAGTTAAACCAAATAATTGTTGTATTTAGGCATTTCAGCAAATGATTACTGCTATTGTTTTTCTTGGAAGAAATGTCATAAAAAATCATAGACTGTATATAAGAAGTGGATGTAGTAACCGTGACATCACCCATTGGTTTGTGGACAGTTGTTTTGAAGCCTCGAGTTCTGCATTTTGGCCGTCGTCATCTTGTTTTTTTGCAACCAGAACTGACACGAGAGGGTGGAGCTAAGAACAACCGAATGCTGAATAAGACGTTTTTAGGAGACCGAATTGTTGGTACTGAGAAAGGGGTTAAATTTCTAAGACGGACAACTCCCAATGCCTTGGTAGCGACCTGTCATTCACAAGGTAGCCACGCCCTAAAGCATCCCCTGCTTTATGGTCTATTTTACAAGTTTTTCAAGTGAGAAGTAGGCTAAATTTTTCATAGACTTCTATACAATCAAACTTTGTTTTGCAACCAGAGGAGTCGCCCCCTGCTGGCTGTTAGAAAGAATGCAAGTTTAAGGCACTTTTCAGACCCGGAGGTTGCCCACTTCATCAGACATGTCAGTAATAATCTCTCATCGTACAGCAAAATTGTCCAGTAGCCTACATTAGGTCAAAGTTAAACCGGGATGTTGGTCTGTAAACTGTGACGGATGTGTACAACAGACAGCGTGGGTCATAATTTTACAGTTTACCTTCATTTCCTCCTCCTAATGAGTTTGGTTGTACCTTTTTTAACTTATCTGATCAGCTGACTGCTCATGTATTTGGTCTTCTTTCTAGTGATGTCATCGTGTTCCCAGATCTTAGCAGTTACCTTGGTGAGTACAATGTTTTTACTAACAAGAAAGATGGCCCAAACTATGATATTAAAACCAATGTTTATAACAAAGCGGCTTCTTTAATTGATCATCATCCAGGGTCTGTCTCGGTCCCCTGATAATGTCACAGATGTTACTTAAAGGAGACCAGCTGTCAACTGCAGTGAAAACAAAGCGTAATTGGCACAAGGTCGGGAGGCGTACATGCAGATAAAGTCAAGGCAATTGCCTGTAAGTATGTTAGATGCAGAATGATGTGATAATTTATTGATCCCTGCAGGGGAAACTCTCTCTTCCCTTCCACAGGGAGGTCGGAGGTCAGGGTCGGCTACACAGCAGCACACTCGGAGCTGGAGGGGAGGCAGAACTTTGCTCAAGGACACTTTTTCAGCAAAGCAGCAGCTTACAGGCTCCACCATGTTATAGTACACTTTGAACATGTACATAGAATGAACAGCATGTGCGTCCGTTGACTTCAGTCTCGGTGCTGACGGAGTCGACTGCGTGCCGAGACAGACGTCTCTACTTCAGTGTAATTTAACACAACGGCGGAGTAGCCGTGCCTCTTTTAATGTGCCGGCTCTCTGAGAGGTGATGAAATGGATGAAGGGAGAGTTCAGAGGGAAGCGGTTCAAACAAACAATAAAGAGTTCTCAGTGATGCAAAACGTTTCCAGTTTCCATCCAAAATTCCCACACTTGTTTTTTTTCCTCTTCCTAATTTCTGAACTTGAACATTTAATTTCATGATTTGGGGGGAAATGGTGATGGCGATAGAAAACCACACATGTAATGAAGGATAATTGCAGTTTTTTGTTATGGTTGTTATTTTGTAGTTTGGCCATAATTCCTATCAGTTATAATAATTATTCTCACCAAGTTAATAGCTAAGATCTGGAAATAAAAGAACACGATCAGTCAGATGATGTCTGATCATGCAGTTGTAAGGTTTAAAAACAAACCTGAGTCAAACCTGTCCTCCACACTCTAAATGAACAAACATGATCATCATCACGTCAAACTTGCAATACACAGAAATACCCTCCCAAGCTTCATTTATTCCTCTGCGTTAAAGGGGTTACATCTTAGCTAAATGCTAGCGCTCCGAAGTGAAGCCAATCTCTGTCCACACAAGAGTTTTAGCACCGTTTCAGAAATAATCTCCATCTATTTCTAATACGCCTGAAAACGCAGATCACATGACCATTCACCTGCACTGGGCATGTGTGTGCACAAGTAGAGAAACGGAAGTGAGGAAAGCAAGCCAACGGGTAAAGTCAAGAGGACACACACAGAAGGCTCTTCTCATTTTTCATCTTCATCTCATCTGATCGTTCCAACGCACGGATATTTTCGCAACGACATGGCCGTCTGGAATGAAGCTAAGTGGTGAGTGAGAGTGGTGTGAAAATGGTCGACAAACGCCGCTTTGATTCATGTACATATCATAACATCGGCTTGTATATCCGCCGTCCTCGGTCTTCCGGTTTCCCTTTTTGAATGATGAATACAGACTACTGCCGCCTGCTGGTGTGGAGAGTTATTTCCTCTCACGCAGGCGCTGAACGTACGTGATAACTGGCCGTCGGCTGTAGTCTTTGCAGAGTGTTCGAGTGCAACATTTTGGATAAGACAAAGGTGACGTGAGGCGACGCAACAATCGGCCTTTGTCGCCTCTTTGTCGCCTCTTTGTTGTTGGGTTGATCTGTCTGGGCCGCAACAGTTTTGCTGTGTAACACAACGTTGTTATCGTAGTTGTACTCAGTTTTTGTTCAGGTCAAGTGGTTTACATAAGCTTTTCTTTCTTTTTTAGCAACTCAGCCCTGTTCAGATCTTAATAATTACTTGGTGCCAAGTTGTAATAAAGTGAATATTAATGAACACAGTGACAAGGTGGGAGAGGAAAGCTGTCCTCTGAACAAATCAGTTCACTTCACGCTGGTGGTAGATGTGAGACAGTCGGGCATAATTGTATTCACAATGCCAAACCAGTGTCACAGACCTGGCCATGCAGACCTGTTAATTGGTCGCCCTGTGTAAACTACTGAGGGAATTAAAGTGTGAGCTTTGCCTATAAAACAAAGTCTTCAACACGTCATACGGCTTGTGTGTCAGACATGAATGAATCTTTCCGCTACCGCCTCGAGCGTTGCTGTTATTTTGGGAAACCACACAGATTCCCCCAGCAGCGCAGATTAAACCCCTCTGCTGTCACACCATGCTTATTTTAGCATCATTTAGTGTTTACCTTGTGACGACAATTAGCATGGGTTCGCAATTTTAACTGCAGGGGGTGTTTGTTTAAAAAAAAAAAAAAAATCCCATTTAATGAGGTATCTCTTTCCCACTGTGTATTTAGTTAGTGTAAAAGAAAACTGGGGAGGGGCAGCCATGCTGATCTCTCTTCTTCATGTTTGGATGGAGGGACTTAGGGAAACATAAACATATGCTTCCGAAGTCAGAGTTTGACATGAGTAAGCAGGTATGTGTAAGTGAGGAGGGGACAGGCAGACAGGGAGAGGAATGGCTGAAATCACCGTGCAGCAGATCAAGAGTATCGGGTGAGAAACACGAACACGGCTCTCAGCACAAACTGAGATTTTCATGTTTCCTGTGGCCCGGACATGCACGCACTTTCCCCCCTTCCAGCCACGCTCAATCACAGAGCAACTCTTGAGAAAGCAGACAAAAAGTCGACGGAGCGTGAACGACGCTGAAGTTCTCTCAATCCTCCAGCGAGCGAGCTCAGGTTCAGGCTTTTGGTATGCCCCGCGTGTCCCCGGGATGCCAGATGGACGTCGGCTTTTCTGACATTCCGCCTCACAGTTCCATCCTCTGAATGTACAACCAGCAGACGTCCAGTCAGACGTAACGCCAGAGCTCGTGGAGATCAGCGTGACTACACACACACACACACACACACACACTCGGCTCATCATCGCTCACACTGATGATGTGCACGGTCAATAAATCAGATCAGCCAATCTGGAACTCAATCAGCCTCCGATCAATATAATCCTCCAGTGTGTCGTTTCACTGTAGCTTTCACTCCCACGGCCTCTATCTCTGTAGCTCCTCCGTCTCTTATTCAGTTACACAACACACAACCTGTGTTCACACTGCAGGCCTTCATGCTCCTATATGAATTACTGCTTGTAACTGACTTCTTTAAATAAGCCTGTTGATGTCTTATTGTATTCTGGGACTCAACACATACTTGATACCAGTATAAACTATCTGCAATCTTGAAGTGATCAAAGTGAAAATAAAAAGCATGTCTCATCTGTTTACACAAACTAAGTTTATTGGAAATGTGACATTTCAAGGGTTATGGACTATCGCCAGGCATCAAATTCACAATATGAAACAACGACTTCTTCATAGAGTGCTCCAGGGATGACGTATTTTTGTAGGCCAACCAGGAAGTTAGCATTGCCCTGGTTGCCGCCACAAAAAAACAATGGGATTGTTCCATTGGGTTTTGGATTGTTGCAGAAAATCAGCTCTGTGGCAAACACATTCTTATGATTCTTACACGTTTTGTTCAGCAAGAAAAGGAACACCACTTTTATCACCAGAAGTAAAAAGCTAACGTTAGGCTATGGCCAGCAAACTACAACGCGGTCGCATGAGCGCGAGTATACACAACGAGGCTGTAAAGGAGGACGAGTCGGCGTGATGACGTTTAGTAGTCTCAGATAGCCACTTGTTATCAACCGGCTTTTATAAGACATTAAGGCTTCTAAATTCAATAGTGGGGTATTTATTGACGCATTTTATGTCGTAGAACAAAACATTAAAATCCCTTCAGCTCATGTTAACCACAGACCTTATTTCAGGCATCTAACTAAAAACCCATTCAAGAAACCCATTGACTTCCAAACAAGGGAACCGGGAGTGATAAAATGCTAACTCATTTCCTGGTTTTAGGGCTCATTCCTGTAGTACTCTAGACTGGAACTACATGCTTGCAGCATTACAGTTCACTTTAGACTGTCTCTGACTAATAACTCCAACCTAATGTCAGCTAATTAGTGTTAACTAAATCTGCTTCCTCTGGGAGATTTGTATCCATTTTGACGGACAAACCCACGTTTACAGGTTAGTCTAAAAACAAACGTAACAAACAGAAATACTTTCCGTCTTTTTTCTCTCCGTTTTGTGATGGATCAATGTAACCGGGCGTAATAGCTTTATCAAGCGGTAGCTTTAAAATAGCTATATCAGCGGCCCGGCTACATTGGTCCATCACAAAACGGAGAGAAACCAGACAAAAGGTATTTCTGGCCCGTACGGTCAGGTTTGGTTTTAAATTAGAACCTGTAATCGTACGTTTTCTTCTGCACTTTTCTCCGCTGTATTTTCTAATGTTTACTTCAGAGACGAAGGAGACCAGAAGGAGACGCCATCACTTCCTGTAATTCATCACGTGAGCTACACATGGCGTGGCATTGGCTGGCTTACTGCCCCCACCTTAAGGCTGGACCACACTAAAAGATGTTTCAAATCTTAACAAATGTTGGAAATGTGAGAGAGTCCACACATAACGACATGTTCTGTTAAATTTAACAGTTTTGTTCCTATAGTGTGTGGAGAGCAATGATATGGGGCGGCTGTGGCTCAGAGGGTAGAGCAGGTCGTCCACCAATCGGAAGGTCGGTGGACAGTAGGTTCGATACCTGGCTGCTCCGGGTCACGTGTCAATGTGTCCTTGAGCAAGACACTTAACCCCAAATTGTTCCCGAAGGCATAGCCATCAGTGTGCGAATGAGTATTTAGATTAGATCCTGATGGGCAAAGTTGGCACCTTAGCAGCCTCTGCCATCAGTGTGTGTGAATAGGTGAATGCTGACATGTAGTGTAAAGCTCTTTGAGTGGTCGGAAGACTAGAAAAGCGCTATATAAATGCAAGTATTTACCATTTACCCATTTTGCCAAAACAGCACACCACAAACTAACAGATTCGTTCATGAACAATGAAGAGTCACGACTTTCAAAATCAGTAATCTCACAAAATCTCTCGCGATCAAATGTGACTTTAGTGTAAACAAACATGGCGGACGACGGGCTGATGTTAGTTTCAGCACTATTTTATACTGAAAATTCACAAAGGATGGATGAATGAAGTCATGGAGACACGTTAAATAAACACTTGCATTGTTGCCACAAATCAAGAAGTTGGTCCTCCAATTCTGAGCTCCATCTTACTACTACTTTACGCTTCGCGTTTTGCATTAGCTCATGCATTAGCCGCCTGTGACGACGGTGGTTGTCCTTCCTTCTTTAGTCAGCTTGGTTCTCAATTGGCTAACAGGATATCCCACGTGACTGCGTCATCGGCTGTCCTCGGGGTTCCCCACACACAACAGAATATCCCACCGTAAATATTGAACATTTTAATATTTACGATTTGAAATCAGTGTGGCCAGGATGGACTTCGGAGCCATACCTTACAATCTTTAGAACCATCCAACAATCAGGGCTTTACTGAAGGTCATCGGGAGGGAGGAATCGGGCCCAAAATCGGCTTGATTCTCGTGTAGTGTGTACCCGGCATTACGAGATGTTGCCACAGTGCGTGCCGTGCAGCATAACATAGACCCAACTAATCGATGATGAAATACATTGCCATCTATTTTTATTGTTAGTCGTCGCAGTCCTAGTTTGTGCTGATGTGACTGCATGCAGGTTTTTGCTCTTCATATTAATCATGAGACTTTCAACACAAATCTGTGTATCTGTGTGTAGAACGAAGACACTTTTCAGCTGTAGTGTGACCATTTCCTCTCTCTCCCTCTCATTCTCCTTCTCTCTCTGTAGCTCAGTGTGTAGTTGGATGCTGTAGGCCCTGCAGAGGTGACCTGCTGCCATGCTGCACAGTGTTGTGTTGGTGGAGAAGGCGGGTGCAGTGCCAGGGGCATCTCTCTGACAAACAGAGCAGATGCCTTACACTAACAAACAGCCCGCCGGGGCTCGGGCGGCCTCCCCGTCAATCCTCTGCTGCTACATCAACTCAAAGTGCTGAGACTTGCAGCTGCTGCAGCAAAGACTCTGTGCCCTTACCACTCACTACCACAGCCAACACGCAAAGCAACCCAACGGGTCGCTTGCTTTTATTGGTCCGTGGTAAGCTGCTGCCTCCGTCACCTGCAGCTTTGGAGCTTCATATGATTGTATTTTTTGGTCATGGGCAAAAGGCTATGTGAATATGCAGCTTGTATTTATCTACACAAAGGGACTTTTGTCAGAAGCTTATCCACACATTAAAGTTAAGCTGTTTATGCACTGTGGGCTGCGGTGGCTGTAATCTCAACTGACTGCAGACAAGTGAGGGGAGATTGTGATGTCACTGTTTTAAACTCGAGCATTCTGACGGCCTTTCTTCTGTGTTTTTAACTCACCGCCGTCATTACACTCGACCAGAAGATCTGAAGACCCTGACTTTTTGTTAAACACAACTTTCTTTTTTTTTTTTCATCAGCGCGTCCTCCATACGGAGTTTGTTTGTTGCTTTAATTGTCGGGTCGATCCAACTTCAAACAGCATCCACCCACGCACATCTAGTATATCCACATTTACACACATGCACACACACTTAGTGGATGCCAATACGGAGGCTGAAAATGAAGTCTCATTATCAGGAATTTTGGGTTCGGCCAAAGTGCTCAAGAGCGCCTTGGGACACACAAACAGATATTTAATGAATTTATCATGAATTTTTCAAAGCAGGATTATTATTATTATCTAGGGTTATGGATAAATTATGAAGGGAAACAGGCACAGCTTACATACATTTTAATCTCAGACTGCAGGGGGAATAAAAAAAACTTTTTATCTGCTGCCAAGTGATGGACCACCTACAGCAGCGGAGCGACGTCGGCACTGATGAGCGCCGCTCTGGCCAACACTGCAGACGGGGTAGAGAAAGTTTACTATGCAGCATCAGCATGACAGTTTCACACACAAACCCTGCATGTGACGCTGGATCATGAGTCGGCACGCAAATAACGCTGTTGGTCACAGGTAAATCAGAGGTTGTCACATTTCACACAGACTAAGTCAGTAATTCATACAACTTAGTGCTAAACCATGTAATTACCAATGCTGTCATTATCGATGTGTCAGTAGAGGTGAGCAATGTGGTATGACTTCAGCATTTTTGAGTTTCGGAGACTTTGTTTCCTGCATTCTAGTGACTTTAAGCATCATTTTTTGTTGAATATGCCTACTTTTAATTTTGTTTTTAATTGTCAGGAAAGAAAACTGAATAATTCACCCCTCTGGTGTGAACTTCTGGTATAAACGAGGCTAATATTCATCAGTTTTTGTTGATTCATTAATTTTTTTTTGCCCTACATGAGTATTTCTTTCTCTTAGTTCTCTCTATTTCTCTCTCCTTTTCTCACCAAACGTCCTTTCAGACACAACACGACAACGGCACCACTGCGTTCTGAAAATCCGTTATTTCCAGTGGTTTGTGCCACGCCACGACGGCTTCTCGCTGCGTCCAGCAAAGACCAACTTGGGCACTGCACGCTGTGATGTGTGGTGAGCGCAGCTCAAACTGTGTTGTGTCGGTTGCGAGCATATATGTCAATCTATGGTCGGAAGTAGCCCTCTTCCGCCCAGCAACATGTGTCAATTTCCGCTTGTTACATGCATGCGGTCTTTTCAAAATAAACTTCCGACTTCACAGGAAACAACTCCTTTAGGTTTCGGCAAGAAAACTACTTAGTTCGGCTCAGGAAAAGATCGACTTAGTTAGGTTTAGGATTGTGGTTTGGCTTAAAATAACTCTGGAAGTGGCACTAAGTAACTTACGTAACAAATAAATCATCATTGACTTCTGGTTTCACACGGAACTCGAACGTCGGTCTCCTTGGTGAAAGTTTAGCTCACGAAGAAATAACTGATTATAATCATTATTAGAATTATTAGACTGCAAATCGACCACATGCTATAAATAGTGACTAACAGACAGGACTGTACAAAAGTCTGTTTGCACGCTCCCAGACGACTGGTGCGAACGTTGGGGAGCACACGGACAGGTATATGAGGCGTCTTGTACTGTAATGATTCGGGGCTGATTACTGTGGGATCGCTGTCACACACTTTTTAATGGACTTCATGGATACAAGCACAGCAGTTAACCCAGCTGCATAGATAGGTTATTTACATGGCCTTAAATAAAGATCAAGATATCTTCCTGAACAGATTTCACAATCAGCAGATGATTTATTAGTAGTTTGACTTTTGAAATAATGCTAAAATCATATATCTGGTATGATACAATGTTGTAGTTGGTTTTGTTTGCTTTCACACCACAAATAAACCGCACCAGATTCCACTTGGAAGCGGACCGAGATCCAACCTTTTCAGGCCGCCTCGGTTCAGTTGTTTGGACCGCACCAGGGTTCATTGACAGCTTTCACTCCAGCCCAAACGAACTGTAGGCTACTACAGCTAAATAAATGCTAACATATCCTTAGCACGTTAGCATGAAGATACAAAACACAGAGTAGCCTACAACCGAGGATGTCAGTTTTGCAGGCATTTAGTCATAAACCAAAGCACTGAACCAAATTTCATGGCAATCCATCCAAAAGCCAAAATGTCAACGTCATGGTGCTAGAGAAATGGTGCTGAGAATCTCCAAAGTCATTAGGATTCATCCCCCTTGAACCATGACCATGATAGTCTGAAGAAAATTTCACGGCAATCCATCCCATATAGTTGTTGAGATATTTCAGTCTGGACCAAAGTGGTGGAGAGACTGACAGACCCTAAAGCCATGCTGCTAGCATGGCTAAAAATAAATAGTGGAAATGTTTGGAGCTGCCTCCACGGTCTTGATAATAGAACACAATGTCAAACTCACATTCACAACTTGACAACTCTAATAGTTTTTCAAGATTTCTTCAAGGGTCCTTTTACCACTTTGTGGAGACTTTTTCACCCATATCACAGGGTCTTCATCAGCAGATGAAGTCCTGAAGTTGGAAATGGGTTATGCACACATAATGTATGAATGAGATGGACACAGCTGTTGTAAGTTAACTTCTTACACTTTAAAAGTCCCATATCGTGCTCATTTTCAGGTTCATACTTATATTTTGTTTCTCTACTAAAACATGTTTACATGATGTAATGTTAAAAAAAAACTTTATTTTCCTCATACTGTCTGCTTGAATATACCTGTATTTACCCTCTGTCTGAAACACTCTGTATTATTTATTTATTTATTTTCCGCAACGGAATTGCGTTGCTAGGCAACAGTTTGGGTCCGTGTTTACTTCCTGTCAGCTGATGTTATTTACATACACTGCAACAGGAAATAAACTGGGACACATTTAGAATGTTTACGTTTAAAACCATGTAATGGTCTAACTAGTGTATATTTGTGACATCACAAATGGACAGAAATCCTAACGGCTTGTTTCAAACGCACAATTTCTGAATACGGGCTGTGTGTATTTATTCGTATATTGAGCGTTTTGATAGTTTAACAGTATTTATATAGCACTTAAGCCTGCTTTATAATATAAAATACATGAAAATCTCACTTTTTACAATATGGGACCTTTAAAATTACTTTGTCTTGAAAAACGTAGAGTTCACTGCTCCAAGCAACTGCAAGCAACAGCTCCCATGTCATGCTAACTACTGTAGGGTTTTCACAGTGGATCACAACCTTGGGGTCAGGACTCACAGGATAAATATGGGAGGTTGCTATCATGCAACGATAATCTGCACTAATTTACGGCATGCCTGTTTGTTGAACTTTTGGGCCTCTAAGCCGCATTTCATAAAATGAAATTATACAACGTGAAGGGGGATTCATCCTTTGGTTGACGTAACTGTTTTATTACACCTTCCTGTGATGAGGGGCCACTTAAATTGAAGGCCTTAAACCTGCCAGAGGGTCAGTCAGTACAAGCTCATGCTATGCAGCCAAACGTCGTTAAAAACCACAGAACTTTATCTGAAATTCTAATGGAGGTCAACCCCGGGCACTGAGCCAGGTCACAACACCTTGTTGACCCACCAAAAAAAAAAAAAAAAAAGGCAAATCAGGCTTTTCTGAGGTTGCTGCTAAATCAGAGTAATACTGATGATCTACTACATTCTGTGCTTGGAGTTGTGAAACACGGCAGAATAATCATGAGCTGCTCTGCAGAGGAACACATCCTGTATGTGATGGAGCTGAAGAGGCAGAATACCTGTGTCCCCTCCTCGCTCCGTCTGGCCATTGAAGAGACGTCAAAACAAATCTGATCACAGTCTGTAACCTTAGCTAAGCATAATGGACTTATTTCAGGCCATTTACCCTCTCTGGTGTTCATACCTGTTAAACACGCTTGAATAAATAGCTGACTATGAGCATCAGTGAACACTGGGAATTACACTCAGTTCCATTTGCTATGCTAAGCCTTTCAAGCAGCAACTGTGAGCTATCAGATGACAATTGCTGTCCTCTTATGGCCATGAAACCTTGTATTTTGGGGCAAGACTCCATTAGGTTAGGTGGATCCCAAAAATCTTAAAATTGCTCCTCTATCCCTCCATTACTTTCTTGCAGGAGAGGAAGTAATCTTCCCCAACATGATCTCATGGGAATGCGTATAAACAGCGCACCGCTTCTAAGGACATTCCTCATGTCATGATACGCATTTTGAGCTTTACCCATGTCATTTTCGCACGCCACGGGGTTAATGTGAAATGGTTATTCACGATTTTGTTTTGGCAACAAAACTACGGTAACAGTCGCAGTGAGATTTAGGCAACAAAAGTACTTAGTTAGGTTCAGGGAAAACATCATGGTTGGGCTTAAAATAATTATGTAAACTCAATAAAATACCTACATAAACAATGTAACGTAAGTACTGAAAACACTTTACAAACGTCACCAACGTAACTTCAAATAAGTCAACAATAATTTTGGTTTCACACAGGACACAAGTCCTATCTTTATTTTATATTCCGTCACTTATGACTCAGCGTCGCTAGTTATTCTATGTCAAAGTTAATTGCAACATTTTTATCGCCTAAAAATGTCTTATCCAGCGTTCGGTTGTGCTTAGCTCCACCATCTCGTGTCATTTTCGGTTGAAAAAAATCCAAGATGGCGACAGCCAAAAACGAAGATGGTGACGGCCAAAATGCCAAACTCGAGGCCTCAAACAGCAGTGCACAAACCAATGGTATGACGTCACCATGACTACGTCCACTTCTACTCTATGGTCCAGACAAATTTATCCATATAAGCCATGCCTAATAGGTAGTGCTGTAGCAGCATCATCTAACTATGAAGGAAGGAATCTTTGTCTGTCTGTATGTATGTATGACTGGCCTTTGCATGTCTCAAGAACCATCCAATCAACTTCACACTCGGTGGGTGCAAGCAGCCATACCACAATTCTCGACAATACTGCAAGCAGCACTTTACCGTTCCGAAAGGGCACTGCACTAGTTTGAAGTAATTGCTGAAATGCCGCCTCCCTCCAACTAGGCTTTAAATACTAAACATTTCAAATTAAATATGATTAAGCAAACCACAGCCCAGGAGTGCTTCAGTAACATCATTCGGTGTATAGTTATAGAGGAAATTTGACAATTGGATACAATAAAAGGTTTACAGCATTGAGTAAAGGAGAGTGCTTGTTATAGATAGGACTCAGTTCTGTTGTATGATGAACATCATACTCGCCAAAGTAAATTCTGAGATCTTGAAATGTGTCGGCATCGCTAAAAATATAGTCAACAGTTAAATAAGCACAAGCAGACAAGTTTAGCTACCACTTTATTTGGAGGGAAAACAGTCACCATATGGTGCTCCGAGTCCATCATGCACAAGACAATCCTATGGTAGGTCAAAGTTGAACCAGGAAGTCAAAATGTAAACTGTAAAATGGACAGTTTGGGTAATAAATTTACTGTTTACCTTCATTTTCTCTTAACCTTTGAGTATAGGACAGGAGAACACTTCATCTTTCATTTGGTTAAAGGTTGATCCAAAGCTATTTTCACCTCTTGACAATAGTTACCCCTCACCCAAGCAAATGCAGCGCTTTTTCCGGCCACAATGTGCAAAGCTAGATTTGTGGTCTAAATGTTCAAGGCTAGAAGAAAAGCACTAGGAGTGAAAAAGTTTTAGTATCAGACCATTCTCTAGGCTAACAAACTGCACTGTTCTAATCTGTCCAAATGAACCCAGATGAGAAAAAAGGTTCCAGAGTTTGAACAAACCAAACCTAGGGACGAACACACTCTCGCTGAAAAGATAACCAAACACCATTTGATACAGCCAGTTGTCTCATTTACACACTTTAGCTGTCAGCATTCCCACACGTCTGTATTACAACATGACAAACTAATCAAGTACCATGGGAACGGGGTGAGCCTGGGAGCCATCTGCAGCCGTATGGAGGGTGGGACTGCGCAAAGCTATTCTATTCTCTACGCCTCGTTCTATTTCTAATAAGTCATCAAGTGCCGTCCTGCAGGCCTCCTCCTGAGCTGTTAAGCTCTTGCTCAAACATGATCCTTGCCATGTTAGTGATTTGCAGGACAATTGGCCCACTAGGGATGTGAAAAGGTCAGGCTGAGGTGCTTGTCCGGTCCCCTATGTTAAAGCTGATACACAAGCAGCCCTAATCTCCCTCAGAGCATGCTACTGGCCACCTAGCTGGGAATTAGAAACTCTGCTGCTTCACTTTCTCCAAGAAGACATGTGAAACCCTCTGGTTCTGGACTGGGTTCAACAAGGGTGAGCTGCAAACCTGCAGTTTGCTTGGTTTCACTGTTAACATCCGAGTCATTGATGTCAGTTTAAGACATTTATCAACCATGCGGTCCAACATTTTTGTTCATACCTTCAAGCCGCATAGATATTAGACATTGTATTTATATAGGCAACGTTTCTATCCCTGTCAGATCTTCATCAGGTCAAAATATTGGAAATGGTTACCACACCACTACAGCTATACTGATATGCTGTCAGGTGTGGTTAACCATTCAACCCGCTCATGGTGATGAATCTCAATTCAACAACTAAAGCAGTATCCAATGAAGTCTAGAAGTGTAGGAGGATTACAAAGACAACAAGACTACATTGACTATATGGAATATATATGAAAAATGCAGTAATATGAAAGGAAAGATGATATTGTACAATTGTATACAATAATGTTGTAAACAATGCACAAGGTAATGTAACTTTATGGGTAATACAATTATCGGAAATTAGCATGTTTGATGTTGTTTTTACTCACTGCACAGTTGCATTATGTATGATATTTAAAACAAAATAAGACAACTCAATATCAATAATTTTGATTTTGAACTTTTCAATCAGAACATGCATCTGCAGTAATTTACCACATCCCAGATTCTTCTTTTATTATTTTATGATAGTGACATCCTTGATGTGAAGCCATCATCACTGTGCAATTTTTGCACTTCATTTCCCAGGGATCTCCTCTCACAGTATTTTATTTATATTTATATATATATATATATATATATATATATATATATAACACAATGTGTTCTTGTTTTAAAAAAATGATGAAAATATGAAATTATTTTGTTGTATTATTGACATAACCCTAGGATGGATCACAATGTGGCCAGGGGTAACTGCCAGATTAACGCCATTTCAAGTAAAGTAAATATTCTATATTCTGATATTTGTTGTATGAATACGTCTCAGACTGTTTTGTTTTTTAAGAAGTGGACGTAGTCACCATGATGTCACTCAACCATCGAGTTCAGCATTTTGTTTTTTTAGAAGCAGAAGTGACACGAGAAGGTGGAGCTAAGTACAACACTGAATAAGACATTTTTAGGGGACCAAAGAACAGAAAACACACTGTGAAAGGGTTAAAGTTCTAGGAAGAAAACACCCAGACCGGACAACGCCATGGTAACGTTCTATCAATCACAAGGTAGCCCCGCCCTAAAGCATCCCCTGCTTTATGGTCTATTTGACTCTAAATGGGACCATAATTTACTAAATGAACATCATGCTGTATTGAAGAAGACTTGAAACTAGTGATTGAGACCATAAACTCATGTTTACAATGTTTACTGAGGTAATAAATCAAGTGAGAAGTAGGCTCATTTTCTCATAGACTTCTAAACAATCACACTTATTTTAGCAACCAGAGGAGTCGCCCTTTGCTGGCTATTAGAAAGAAGTCACTTCAGCATTGGCTTCACTTTTCAGACCTGGAAGTTGCCCACCTGGTTTGACTCTGTTGAGCCATGTTCATTCTTACTCTGTTGATGAAACAATTCACCGTTGCTGCAGGCAGTAGCTGGTGCAGCTTTCGGGAAGTGCAACATTTTTGTCAGGACATACTGTATCTCTATTGCTTCAAAGAGAAAATAAAAATAACTATGAATTAATATTTTGTTTCAGTGCAATCCTGCACCTCCCTGATCTAAGGAGACACAAGCTGCAGACACCTTGTGTGTGTGTGTATTTATCTGTGTTGGTTGGGGTTACACCATCACTGCCCTGAAGAGAAACTGCGTGTGGCCGTTTTTGTTTTGTATTTCATTCCTGACTGAGCGGGACATGTTGAGAGCTGTTTACCAGAATAAAAGAACGATGAACAATTTTAAACGGTGTCCCATCTCATAATAGAGAAGTTAACTCGCAGCCAGGAGGCTCAACTCAGATCCAGCTGGCTTCAGGTCAGAATGACAACATGTACTGTAATACACGGTGTATGTTTTGACTTGTCTGTCTCCTCAAAAGTCTCTCAACCTAGGTAAAGTTTTTTCATATTGAATCCACAAAATGATGACAGTAGTTTAAATTTGCCAGCAAACAGCAAATTCAGCTTTAGGACCCCGCATTAGAGGTCTTCACTCAACTCAATTACAAGTACTCCTGATCCAGGACCTGAGTCGGGCTGGGTACAAGCTTTACTCTGTTGGATCGGGCCAGGTAGGATCCCGTTCCATTGCCACAGGTCAATGACATGTACTTGAGATATGTGACATCATGAGCTGCTGCTGTTCAGTAGTTGGTGGATCATCATGCTTGTGTCAGCTCAATCAGGTATAATTTTCCTCTATATTTGGATCAGACTTGACTGTCCACAGGTCCCTTTCAGACTGGGTCTCTTTAAAAAAAGAAAAAAAGAAATGTACACATGCATGTCAGCTTAGAGTAGATTTCCCAAAGGTTCGTTTTAGATCGGGTCCAAGAATAGATAGTCAATTAGGGTTCCAAACAAGCAACTACATTTCATGAAACTGTACCAAGCAGATTGTATTTGTGTATGATGGATTTTAAATGTATCTTAAGGTGATTGTTTGGGACATTACCTTCCAGAATCACAGATAATACTGAAAACCACAGGAGGTGGGTATGTACAGTATGTTGTGGTGGAGGCAGGATGGATGGGCCTGATGCTTGATTCATTGGTAGCCTGAAGTTGCTAAATAGTGACAAAATTCTGCTTTGGGAACACACACACACTTTGCATTGAAACATATCCTGAATACAATATCATGATATCCAAAGTTATTTCGTTATTTTTCATACGCTTTCCTGCAAATGTCCAGCAACACGAGCGATCGGTGTGCCAGCGCGAACGCCTGCTGTGTTTAGGCAATGAAAATACTTGGTTTAGGAAAAGATCATGGTTTGCGTTAAAATAACTACGTAAGTGGTGTTACTTAAGAACGGAAGTTACGTAACAAATAAATCAACGTTGACTTCTGGTTTCACACGGGACACTAATAGCGGTCTACTGGGAGAAAGTCCGGTGTTTTTAGACCCATCCATCCATCTCAACCTCCTCCCTATGGGGACTTTGTTGCTCTTTATATTACGTCACCTGTCCTGGCTCAAGACTACATGGATTACATATGAATTGATTACTTGGGTTATATACAAATTATAGTGCATTACTTTTCATAGGTATATCTACGAACGGTTTATGAGAACAGCCTGTGCATTGAGACCAGATCAAAACCAACAATCTTGTGATTACAAGCCTGATTACTACCTAATTGTATAACTACTTGACTTTAAGCTCTTTTCCACTGCATGAATTCAAAACATTATGTAACATTGTCACCGGTTCTGCGGTTGCACTGTTTAGGAGGTAGTACTAAAAGTTCCTGGTAATTTCAGTGCTGTCGCCCCATCAAGCAGATCTGCCATGTCTTCACATAACATACGACCTCTAAATCTGTAACCATCATTTCACTACTCCATTTGTATTGACCAATAATTCAAAGAACAATGGAAAAAGCTTTTTGGACAAACCAAGATGTTCAGACCAAAGTACAACCATAGTATATAAAGAGTAGATGCGGTCACCTTGATCTCAAAAACATTTTGGCAGTAGTGGCTCGAAAGGAGCGCACAAACTGGGGAAACTCTCGCGAGATTGTTAAGGTTAGGCATTGATCTTGAATAGTTAAGGTTAGGATAGGTTGTTGGGTAGTGAGTCAAAAGTTTTAGTTCTAGACACTTGTTTTGAAGTGACAGGAGAGGGTGGAGCTAAGTACAACTGAATGCTGAAAAAGACAATACAATTAACTTTCATGAAGTGAAAACCCACTGTGAAAGGGTTAAAGTTCTAAGATGAAAACACGGACAACTCACAGACCGGACAACGCCGTGGTAGCGACCTGTCAATCACAAGGTAGCCACGCCCTAAAGCACTCCCTGCTTTTAGGTCTATGTGACTCTAAATGGGACCATCATTTACTAAATGAACATCATGCTGTATTAAAGAAGATTTGAAACTAGAGATTGAGACCATAAACTCATGTTTACAATGTTTACTGAGGTAATAAATCAAGTGAGAAGTAGGCTCATTTTCTCATAGACTTCTATACAATCAGACTTCTTTTTGCAACCAGAGGAGTCGCCACCTGCTGGCTGTTAGGAAGAATGCAGGTTCTGGAGGTTGCTGCTTGAGTTCAACAGAGGCTGCAGGTTTTTGTGCATAAAGTATTGGACAAATTTAGATAACATTTAAATGTACCAAACCATAAAATACCACTTCTGTCTCCATACTCTTATATACCTAAATAGCATTACAGTATCTTACACTTTCCTGCACCTACAAACGGAAGTCTGGATTACTCGTCAAACAGTTCTTCGAACTAAGATCTGACGGGGCAGATAGACAGTCATAGTTTAGGACAACGGGGTGGCCAATCAGATTTCAAAGGTGACCCCAGGCCACGCCCCCTCAGGTTGTTCCTGCAGTTCCTTCAGTTGTTTTCAACCAGCCCAGTTGCACAGCAGTTCGTGAAATAGTCACACAATTTAATGTATTTCAAATTTTTTTAATGCACGAAATCAGTTTGTAATTGTGAACCGGGAAGTATAGAGAGTGATGCTGGCTGCGTAGGGAGGAGGTCGGGGTGGATGGGTGGGTCAAAAAACACAGGACTTTCACCCTAGGAGACCGGTTGGTGTCCCGTGTGAAACCAGAAATCAAGGTTGATTTATTTGTTACGTAACTTCCGTTCTTAAGTAACGCCACTTATGTAGTTATTTTAACGCAAACCATGATCTTTTCCTAAACCAAGTATTTCTTGACTATTTCACAAACTGCCGTGAGACTGTGTTGTTTTCAGTACTGTCCCCATGGTTATCATAATTTAGTGCTGCTGTCAAGAAGGCTTAACTATTTTTAGGGTAGATCTTTTAGATCCTCTGAAGTGAAATGAGCTCAACATATGAATTACAATCTTTTGTGGACAAAACTGTTGTCATTTAAAAAAAGCTTTGACTGTACTGTATACAATATTTACGAGCAGTGTGAGTAATGTGATAAATAACATCTCCAAGCGGATCACAATGTGTGTTATCTGACTGTAGTAGTGAGAAATATGAAGAGAGAACAGATTTACAGGTGATGCGGATGGTGATAGAGTGAATAGAAGACGGATGTGATTTCTATTGTGTTCCTGCCTATTCAGAGGAGGTTGGCAACTCAATTCCCTCCTCATATGTTTTATGGATTACCATAACTCTGACACAGATACAGACTATTCTGACAGTGTATTTTGTTTCTCTGCTCTGCAGCAGGAATAACAGCCGCTGTTATTTTCAGCTCTGCATGCCTCCGCAGCAGTTTGCAGTGCGGTGGGGCACCTGCAGGGCAACAGATGAGATTGCTGATACGAGGTTCCGGTTTTCCCCAAACCTTGATACGCCCGGGCACCACCCTATGAACCAGCAACGGGCCCCCTGTCCTCCTTACTTCGCCCATAAATTTCTAGCAAGGGATTATGGGTTCATTTAGCCCCAGCCGAGCCGCTGTCGGCCTTTGACTGGAGGGGCCTCCGCGACATGAGCCCTGCTGCATGGGGGTCTGCATGCTAAAAACTAAGCCCCGAGATTCAGGAGGCGGCCCCCTTTCTCCGTGACACTGCCCTGCCCCGGCGCTTGACGTGGTGTCAAGCCCAGGTGCCGCGGTGGCTCAGCTCCTCTCAGCGCTCCAGACAGGCCAGATCCAGGCTCTGACAGGCTCGGTCTGTGGGGAGAGGCTGAGTCCAGACGCTGCTCTGACCCCGCTGCCCTCCTGTATGTTGTTTACCTTCAGGTGTTGGCACCTGCTCAAAGAGAGAAGGAAGGGGTGGTGAGGGGGGTATGTCTGCTTCTACCTTCCCCAGACAGGAATCAGAAATTGACAATGCCGGGGCTGGAAACACCTCAGCCAGACCTCTTGGGCCCCTGTGGGGCTGCCTAGAACTGACTGGAGCTTGACCACGGCTTAAGCAGCTTCTCCAGGCCAAATGGACGTGAATTCATCTTTTACCTTTGACAAGAAAAAGGAACAGTTTAATCATAAGTTTCTCTGTTGCTGTTTTAAGCGGAAAAAAACACTTACATTTAAACTTAAGTTTGAATTAATGCATTTTCCAAGTACATAATGATTGGCTTTCAGGTCAGGCAGCATCTGAAACGACTAACTCCAACCAAACCTTCAATTACTGCCAGAATAAAAAAGAAAAGAGACGAGAAAGCAGCCGTGTTGGCGAGCCCTACGAGAGCTCTCGCTGAATAAAACGCCCATGTGGGCAGCACCAATCTACCACCTTTTTCACCTCCCCTCGGTGTGAATGGGTTCGTTTTCATTAGCTTGATTTGATATCATTTCCTGCATTTGCAACAATGTGACGTCCAAATGAGAATTTGAAAATACAATGCAGATTTAAATACATTTGGCCTCTCAAATTGGAGGTTAAAAAGACCGGACGGCAATTGCAGCAAATATACTTTCCCGCTGACGGTTTACTGCACGCTGCTCCATTCTTGGTGAGCATTAGTGCATGAGTAATTATGGAGAATTATTCAACGGCAGCATAATTATGCAAAGTCTTTTAAATGACGGACAAATCTGTCGCATTATGTTCATTGTTTTGCAAATGCGGTTGATGGTTGTGTTATCTGTCTCTTGCTCTGCAACACCTGTTTTGTATAATTAAAACAAACTTTGACATGGGAATTTTGACTGTGGCAATTAATAGAATCATAAATGCCATTCAACCTACAGGAAAATAGCCATGCTAATGGAGGTCCACAGGTGATTTATTTTCATATGGACATCCTCTCTTTTAGCTGTGTGGGCAGCGCACGCCAAACTAGATCACAAAGTGTGGATTTGAATTTATGCATCTTGGAGACTTCAGAGTGTAGCGTTGTATTTTTAGAAATCCTCACAAAAGAGGGTTTTACTTATCGTTTGCATATTATATTTAGAATTACATGCCTCCACTTTATGTTTTGTTCAAACACACCCACAGTCCTGCCAATCCATCCTCATTTACAGATACATTTCTGCAATAAACACAACTCTGAAGTGCAGTTTTGGTCCTGTTTTTAGCTACATTTGTATTCTGAATTCTTTTACATTATCTATTTTGCTAAAAAATGACCCCAGTGTGGTAACATTTAATTTCAACCTCCCCATTTAGCATTCATAAGCAGTAAACAAACACTTAAATGTTTTATAACACACTAGTTATAATCAAATATAAGGATATGTAAATGTTAATGTTGTGTTTAACCTATTTTTTGCGTTTTTATCTGATTCCCTGGTTTTAACTTGTTTCTATTTTAATCGTGTTTTATTTCCATAACATCTATTCATTAAGTGTGTCTTTATGCTTGTATGTGTATACATACTGTACAAATGTCTGTCTTTGTGAAGCACTTTGGGGCAAAACATATTTCCTGAAGTGCTATATGAATGAAATAAACTTGAAAATGTATCTGTCAACTATTTTAACTCCTCATATGAAGCATCCGTAAATGGTGTAACGGTTTCTGTAAGCTTGATAACACAGTATAACATCACTGTTATTAAATATAAATGGTTTGTAATTCCATAAATAAGAGTGTGTCATGAAGCTATTTTAAAAAATAAGATGTTAAAACTGACATAGCCTTACATATATATAATTACAAATGTGTAACATGTTATCAAGCAAACATTATCGGTTTCTGCACCAGTTATGGATGAGCTATATGAGGAGTTATATACACATTAATAAACACTTTGAGTTTCCAGAACAGAAGTGCTCAGAAATCTCCAAATGTCAAAGGTTTTTGATACCAAATCATCTTTTTTCTATGGTGTTCCTCGAGGTCTTTGTGTCTTAATGTGGTATTTTGGAGGGATTATTGATCGTTTTTATCAATTCTCCAGTGGTAAAAAAAAAAATGGTTACATTTACCACTGGGATTTGGCCCATGAGTTTGGCCATGGTACTTGAATCTCTTTAGAAGTTATGTGTCTTTTTGTTAGAAGCCACTCCCACACCCCCTTTTTGCCATATGGCATGAGCACAAACACACACCTTCACACACTTGACCTCCATGCCAAATTTCAGCCTCCTAGTGTGAAAACTGTGGCCGCCAAAGGGCGGGGAATTTTTTGTGGATTGACCAACAGAGTGAGCAATAGAGCTGATGGTCGCAGCTAAAAATGTATCCTTAGAATGTTGATAAAAAATTGTATCCAGATGGCATTATATTTAATTCTTAGGAGACAAGGTTTAAAAATATATGTATGCGTCTGTGCCTATTATGTGAGTGGAAGCAGACTGAATGTGACATTATGGCTTGCGCGTCCCTTCTCAGTTTATTGTTAATTACTCTCAACACTTATTCTAGCACTTAGCAAGTAGTAGCAGCAGGAGCGCTGGTATAAATAGTAGACAGCTGTATTTCCTCCGTTTAATGGGTACAAAAGACATCCTTTAGTCCCCTCCAACAAATGGCTTATCTGCACTTTGTGTTAGAATCCTAAACGAATGAGAGCTGAGAAAATAGAGGTGTAGATCTATTTGGATTGTTCTATTGCTTGAACTGTAGTGTAAGTAGAAAAGTGTCATCCTATGTCTGCAAATATATTCCCCCTGGGGTCAAAGTCAATAACCCATTACATGGATTAAAAGAGCCTCTTCTGTCCCTCACCGTTCACTTGTGGACAGCTGATTTTTATTCATTGGTTTCTATATCACAAAGAAATAGTTGGTAAAGTATGTGTCAAAGCAATTTACTCCCTAACATACACATCCACACAGAACAAGACTCCTGCTGCTCGCCTAAGCATTGGACTTCCTGACTCACAAAGAGACAAAAAAAAAAGAAAGAAAAAAAATCCCATCTTGAAGGAAATCTTAAGCAGATGCATAGAAGCAGGAAAATCCCCCTGGATAAGCCGTTATGGTGTGACAACCTCTCTCTGGTTATGAGCTGACAACACACTGCCTTTATTAAACACAGGTTTCATCTGTGACAGATCTGGAAAGGTATTTCAGAGACGCACCGCGGGTTGCGTCTAACACAAGCGGCGGGCTATTCACGGCGTTTAAACCGCTGCAGCAGAGAAATGAGACGAGATTGGTGCCTCCAATCTTGCCCTTGGAATATCAGGTTCATGCTTGACAACGTATTTTACCGCCTGATAATGTGCTCGGTGCACAGCTGAGTTCTAACAGACTTGCATTTCTCACCCCTTTACAGGATCCAAGAATTCATTCAGCAAAGCTAAGGTATAATCACATCAATCTGGAATAATCCTTTGCATGTGCAACATGAAGGGTGTGAACGTTGTACTTCTCCTAGGGCTGCACTTAAAGGATCATTCCAGTTTGGAACAACTTTGAGTCCTGCGAGCGATCGTTTCTATCAGTAATCATGACACTGCAATTCGATTGCTGAGATCTGGGAACGTGGCGACAACAGGAGAAGAAACGCAAGCAAAACTGTCTGTTGTAACCTGCTTCAACTCGGACTCATTGTTCTTTCAGTTGTTTCAGTCCACACACATTATCATAAAAACTAGTGTGAAAAAAACTACACAAATAAATGCTACTGTGGGATAATGGTCTGCCTCCGCCAACAAGTCAAGTGTCAGTTTACATCCATGTCATCACTTCATCATTTTATCCTTTTAGACGTTTGTGTGAAATTGTCATAATTAGCATAATGTATTATTGAGTTTTGGCCAAAAACGTGTTTTGTGAGATCACAGCGACCTTGATCTTTGACCATCAAATTATATGCAGTTCATCCTTGAGTCCAAGTGGACGCTTGTGCCAAATTTGAAGAAATTCCCTCAAAGCGTTCGTGACATATTCCTTTCACGAGAATGGGATGAACGTAATGTCACAGTGACCTTGACCTTTGACCTCCAAAATCTAAACAGTTCATCCTTGAGTCCAAGTGGACATTTGTGCCAAATTTGAAGACCCTCCCCAACCCCCCATGGCGTTACTGAGATATTTTGCGTTTTCGAGAATGGGTCAGATGGACCAACCACGGCCCTCGCCAGCACGGAGGCATACAAAAATCATGGTCTACACAATGTATTATGAGGCATGGTAGATTGTACCATGAATACCTGGTAAATCATAATTCTAGGATGTAAACAGAAAAAAAATACATATCACACATCTGCACCAGTCGGTCCACACTTTGGTCCAAACAGAAATATCTCAGCAACCATTGGATGGATTGCCATACAATTGGTTTCAGACAGTAACATTTAGCACATTTTTTATGTATTTAGCATGTTAGCATGACATGCACCAATGTATTCCTTATGTTTTCTAGTTTCATATGATATCTCTAGCTTCACTCTAGCCCTAAACTGAACCTGCTAGAGCCTCCGAAAGACAATAAAGTTGGTCGGGGGCCTCCGGCCCAGCGGGTCTCTATGCACAATCATGCGATTAAGTTTTATAAAAAGGTTGTTATAATGTCACGTTGGCTGGAGTATTCTGTGTAATTTCATTGTAGATGTTGGTCATAGCAGCATTCACATTGTATGCAGTTTTGGACTGAAAAAAACAAAAGTTTCCACCAAGTTTCCCAACTTTTGTCTGATATGGCTAATAGCGCATTATGTCAAATTGTAAAATTGGGTAATTTTCTAGTTTTGCATCTGTGCAAAGTAGTTGTTGCCTCTGCTACTGCGTACAGGGACCCAGATTAATCTCTAAAACCCTATCACAGCACTATAAGTTCATTAGCAGCACTCTACCTCAGTGAGGTGAACTCTCCACTGGCCCAAACACAACCTCAGCATGCACTGATGTGGCTTTCTGCAAACTGGACTGGGACTTCTGGGCTGGGGGATTCATAGCTAGCTGGAACTATAGACAAAAAAAAAACTACAGTATCGGAACTCCGCTAACGCTGCTGTTTCTCCGGTATGTCCAGATGACCTCGGGAGTCAATATCCTTATTTGCTTATTTAGTTCAAGACATGCACCCAACACCAAAGTTGTTACGGCAAAGCAGTGATTTATTTAGCCAATTAAACTCGGGGATAATTAGGTGGAGACAACGAAGGAGCCGGGTGGGGAATTTGTCCAGTATGCAGAGGTTAATGATAATCCTCTTTGAGATAAGTGCCATGTGACCAATGGGAGTTCAGACTGGAGTGCCTGATCCAGCAGACATCGCTGCGGCCTCTGAAGTGCATAAATTAGGATAAGGCAAGCCCCCGGCTGATTTACTGTAACTCCCAAGTGTCACGCTCATTATTGTAATGTCTTCTCCACACACCCTTCCACTTATTTGATCATGTTTATTTCAACCTGATTAGCACCGATGTTTTTTTTGTTTTTTCCTCTTGCACAAAATTATGAATAATGGAACATGAAAACGCAATTATTTTCTCAGTGCACATGGTGAGTGTGGAGAATGCCACAATGCCAATGTTGTGCATCGGCTAACAAACATCACTGGTCTTCTTCTGCTGATTTCTACATTAATGACAGCAGTGTGTTTAATGAAATAATTAATGCCTAATCAGACAGATTAAGAGCTATTTTTCTTGCACTTATTCATTAAAAGGACATTTTGAGCTGTACCATTTAAATACAGTTCATTTGGTTTAATACAAATCTGTGAGATAATAGTGACACAATTGGTAAAATGCTAAATGAGCATCAGACGCAATTATATTCAGTCAACATTTAAAGTGCTCTTACATAATCAATATTAAAAGCCACTTATAGCATTTGAAATAATAGTGGGCCATTTAATTCATTAGTCTGATTGGGAAACATTCATCTTAGCGGTATGTTACCATCGCAGCAGTCAGATGAAAACCTGGTATCTTCTAAATAGGATTATAAAAAAGCCCTGTTTCAGTTGGATGATAATCTTTTTATTTACATTCTCCTCAGCTTTGGGAAATGGTTTAAACTCAGGTACATGTGAGCCTGTCTATCTAGCTGCCATAGGCTCATACTTACAGTATCTCTCTGGATTATTTGACAAATCTTATTACACTCATAAAATATATGTATATTTTTAAAATGTAGGATACTTCTGTATATTGGTCCAGATATATTTTTTCCACCTTGATCAGGGGATTTGTTTAACTTAAAGGTGTTTTTTTGTGTGTATGTAGATATGTATACATGTAATGTATATCAGCCCTAGAATTACATCCATATTCTACTCTTCTCATGAATTATGTCCAGTGATAACATTCAGTGCCGATGCAGGAAATGTAGGAAAGTGGAAAGTGTGGACATCGGGGTAGTGGACGGGGCTTTTTGACTTTCATGTACCAGACCAAAATTTGCACCCATCATAGACCTGTAATTAACATTTGTATACATACAGTATATACACTGATCAGCCATAACATTAAGACCCATGACAGGTGAAGTGAATAACATGGATTATCTCGTTACAACGGCACCTGGCAGTGGGGGGGATATATTAGGCAACAAGTGCACATTTTGAACTTTGAACTTTGTGTTGGAAGCAGAAACAATGTGCAAGTGTAAGGATGTGAGCGACTTTGACAAGGGCCAAATAGTGCTGGCTAGACGACTGGGTCAGAGCATCTCCAGAACTGCAGCTCTTGTGGGATGTTCCTGGTCTGCAGTGGTCAGGACCAAAAGTGGTCCAAAGAGGGAAAACTGGTGAACCAGCTACAGGGTCAGACCCGAGGCTCATTGATGCACGTGGGGAGCGAACGCTGGCCCGTGTTGTCCGATCCAATAGAAGAGCTACTGGAGCTCAAATCGCTGAAAAAGTTAATACTGGTTCCGATAGAAAGGTGTCAGAACACACAGTGCGTCGCAGTTTGTTGCGTATGGGGCTGCGTAGCCGCAGACCGGTCAGGGTGCTCGTGCTGATCCGTGTCCTCCGCCAAAAGCGCCTACAATGGTCACGTGAGCATCAGAACTGGACCACGGAGCGATGGAAGAAGGTGGCCCGGTCTGATGAATTTTCTTTTACATCATGAGGATGGCAACGAGTTCGAAGTGTTGACTCGGCCTCCAAATTCTCCAGATCTCAATCCAATCGAGCATCTGTGGGATGTGCTGGACAAACAACTCCGATCCGTGGAGGCCCCACCTCGCAACTTATCCAGGACTTAAAGGATCTGCTACTGACGGCTTGGTGCCAGATACCACAGCACACCTTCAGAGGTCTAGTGGAGCCCATGCCTCGACAGGTCAGGGCTGTTTTGGGAGCAAAAGGGGGACCTGCTCAATAGTAGGCAGGTGGTCATAATGTTATGGATGATCGGTGTTTCTATTTACTGTATATAAAGTTGCTTAATGTAGCAGAGCTGCAGTGTAGTATGATGCTAGCGTGCAGTTTGTTCAGTAATGTGGAGCATGTGGTGACTTTGCTCATGATGTAACATGGGCGTGGGGAGCATTTATACAGGAGCAAGCCTGTAAATGCCTGTCTCTTCATAATTACAGGTATGTGGGTTTATGCATGGTAATCGTTTTTTTTTATTTTTCTGAAAGAAAGTATTTTAGTTTGTTATTAGTTTTTATTTATAATTTTTTTTATTTTTTTTTATTCCATTGTAATGTTAGTTATCCTCTTTTCACCTGGACTTCCTCCTGGGAAGGCGTGGGGAGCATTCATGCTGGAACAACTCTGGAAATGTTTGTCTCTTCATAATTCCAGCTGTTGCTGAAGCCATTTTGCAATAAAATGGTATATATCGTTAAACATTTCAAAAGGTAAAGTTTAAACAGAGCACAAAGTTTTCATTTGAGACTGACTTTAATTACAGTTTCCTGTTATAGCCACCTTGAGGCAGTGAAAAAAGAAGTCGTTAATATCTCTGCAAACACGTAAATACTTGTTTGCGGGGATCTGTTGTTGTCTATCCGTAAAGCGTGCCTCATCACAGCTGTTCAGGATCTACTGTGCTAGCATCACAGCAACACAGCCAGTGAGTCACATACTACAGACAAACAACAACCACACCTTTCCTTTCCTGTTGCAATCAGCCATGCACATTACTTACCAGGCAGCCACAGATGGATTTGAGTCAGAGCGCAGTGAGTGAAGAAGGGGTTTCACTGACACATCAGAAAATGTATCATCCACTGTGAAGTTAGAACGTCTAGACTGGAGTAAAATCAAGTGAGACTTTCACACCTTAGGAAAGCTGACGTCATGTATTTCATGTTACTCAGATAAATGACGTAAACAGGGCCAACGCATTCTCACTCCCAACTCGTCAAATACCGACACTTGGTCAGTATTTCCACGCATCAAACTATGACTCTCTAGAGGAACCCCTCTGGAGTCAGTTTTGGACGTGTCAGGGACGGCGTGTCACTCGTTACATGCGTAGTGTCTTCTGCCTTTACAGGAATGCGTGTCAGGGATGACACGCCTAAACCACGCCTAAAGGTTTAGGCAACAAAACCACTTAGTCAGGGTTAGGGCAGTGGTTCTCAAAGTGTGGCAAAGGCATGATAGGTGGGGCACACGTGACCGGAGGAAAATGTAATGCGCCATTAATGTTTTGACATCGGAATCTTTTTTCGGAACAGTAAACAAACCATCTCTTTATACATCCATGGTAGCAATGGTGTTCGTTCAGACAGGTAGTCTGTAGGTTTACAGAATGGACAGATATTTGACAGGGACAAAAAGCAAAATAGACGATGCTTCGGAGAAGGACAAGATAACTGTATCATCTGCCGGTTAATCAAAATAAAATATGAGGAAGTAGGGCTGCACCGAGTAGTTCAAAGCTTCATAGCAGTGACATTCAAATTATTGTTAAATTTACAAAAACATTAGTCTATCTTCCACCTTCTCTTCCCTCCTCTCTCTCAAACGTACACACAGAGCGAGCGTCTGTCCTCAGTCCAAAGGTCAAAATTTATTGGAAAAAAAGAGAAAGAAACAAAAAGTTTTTATCCAACAAAATATTCTGTTTCCGACAATATTTTTCGTCGAATAGCTTTTTAAAAATAACAGTTTCATTGCGGTACAGTTTAAAACTGTTTTACCGCAAAATATTTCTACCCCAAAAAATGTCTTCCTCCAAATATATACTGTTTATATATATACACATTTTATGAGCATTCTTGAAGAAATCTGAGACCAAAGATTTTCGTTGCCAAATACTGCTTTCCTGAAATTGACATATGACAAATAAACAACCTTGAACCTTGAACCAAGCTGTGGTATTTGACGAGTTGGGAGTATATGGACGGATCGATACGGTGGTATCGTTCCTTCGATACTAACAAGCTATTCTATTTGGTATTGATTACATTAAAACAAATATCGATAATAAAATTATATAAATACAAACTTGGGTGGCTGCATCACTTCCAAACGTTTTCACTCCTTTTCTATAATGTTTGTGTCAAAACAGCCCTGACATATTTAACTGCTACTTGTCACCTGCAGATAGAAATACAGCAAGATGCACTATTTGTGACAAGTGCCACACACAGACAGGAGTCCTTCTTCAAACTTAAAAAAAAAAGAAAAGAAAAACCCTGAAAGTTAGAAGGAGGCTTATTATATAATCATAGTACTTCTGTTAAATACTGGACTATTTTTTTATTATTATTTTTATTTTACACTTAGTGGCATTTTCTTTTAACTGTACTTATATTTGCTTTTGTAATACGTGTGTTATTAATGGCTGGTATGTGTCATGTGACTTGCCTTTGAGTGTAATTTCTTTCTAAAAATCACCATTATCGTTAAAATTGTAACAAAAAGTATCGGTATCGTATCGAAGTATTAAAGTTTCAGCCATCCGTAGTTGGGAGTGAGAATATCTGGTTGACAGGACACAGCAGTCTGCTCATGATGACAGGTTGTATGATGCACTACTGAGTTAAAACACACACTCACTCAAGGAGATGCAGAAACCTCCTCACAGGGAGTACAAGTAAGTGGGGATGGATTTGAGCCGCAGGTGGACAGAGCTGTGAGTGTGTCCATTTCTACCTGCTGGGAGAACTGGGGAGGGAAGTCCTGCGAGTACACTGAGCCCCCCCCCCTCCCACCCCACTACCTGCTATGTTCCATAAACAGCTCTCGTCCTCCAGGCAGCCGGCGTCTATATAGACCATAGGTGGACCGGCAGCAGCCCAAACAAACAAAGGAAGTGCTTTTGGGAGGAGCGGCTGAATGCTTATTCTCAGACACATTCTGAACGCCTCGCAGCAACAGGAACACTGTGTGAGAGCTTTAATAACTACAAACCACATTCCATCCTTTCTAACAAAATGGGGAGTAATGATAAGTATAAGTAATGCATTCATAAAGTGTATGAAGAACGGGGAATTCCCTGGTGAATAATGTGATTTTTACATATTCTGGTGCAATTATTAATCCTGAACACGTCGGCAAAACGATCCAACTGTGAGTAAAATTATGATTTGTTCCAGCAGGCAGCAATAAAAGAAATGCGGTTATTGCCACTGATTTATAATTATCTGTGTACTGTCTTATATCTACTAATAATCAAGCGGTAGTGGCTATGAATGGTAATAGTAGATTGATTATTTTGAATATGACATTTTGGTAGGGCCGTATTAACCCATTAGTGAGCCCTAGGGCCAAAATACCCCCCGCTGACCCTCCAGCCCGCCAGTAGTAGTTTGATAACACACAAATAAACTATGTAAGCATGATATGTGCTATAAAAACAACTGATGTTTAACTCTAAAACCTTCAAGATTAGATAAAGATGCAGGTACCACATAAAGGCCCCTATCATTTCACTTTATAATTTGCTTTAGTGGTGCATACAGTATTAACAAATGTTAATACTAAGAATTTTAATTATTTAATGACCACAAACTATTTGCCACACCTGGAGCCTTGGAGCCCCGGAGGGGTCCGGGGTAATTGTCCTCTCTACCAGGTTCAGTCTTGCTCTTGCATTTCAGATAACATTACACATCTTTCTGCTTATTCTTAAATGTGAAATATGCAGTAGTGTGCTGTACACTGCTGATACCATACAAGCAATGTGTTATGTACATGAATTAATGTGTAATCATGGATTGTTGTTTTATTTATAAAAAGAGACAAGTGATAAATATCAATACGAGATTGCATATTTGATTCACTTTCTGCTTCCAAGCCATCTTGTTATATAATTCATCTCTTTGGCTGCTGTCATATACTTAAAAGTTCAACAAATATTGAGCATATTGACATCCTTTATCCTGGCTGAGATCCTTTATCCTGAGATATAATAAGCACAGAACACTTTATTTAAAAAATGGTATAACAGGAAGTGGAAAATATCCAAGTAAACCAATCTGGCTTGATGTTGTTGCCAAAGTCAGAGCTGTCCCTTCCAAATTCCATACAACATATGAATCCAGTGTGGAGTATAGAGTGTATGCACTTGTATGTATATGTGTGTGTTGTGGGTGGCTTTTTTAGACTGAAACAGCTAACCCGGAAGGTGTATAAATACCACAAAAGTAAACGGACAGTACAGAAACATCCTATTTTGTTTGTTGTTTGGGTCATTGAGGTCAAAGGGTTTATCCCACTGAGGTAAACCCTTCTGGTTCATTCTCTGGGGAGCATGAATGTGCTCAGTAATGTCATTTCGATCTATCTATTAGACTTTGAAATTTTAGCCTGATATTGATGCTGTAGCAAAGGTCAGGGGGGTCACCAACATCATCAAGAATTGTCCTCTGGGGACCATTAAAAACCCATATCAGATTTCAGAGCAATATGGCCTGTAGTTGTTGAGATTTTCACTCGTGAATAAAGTCTGGGATGAACAGACTTAACAACCACCATCACCATTGTATGTTTGTCTAAAAATTGTCTTACGTTCGTTACGCATCATATCTCCGTGACCTCTGGAGCAGAGCCCTTTCAAAGACCATTTTCATGTGTGCTTTACTAGACAGTTCCCACTGCATAGAGATATAAAGAAAGGAAAATGGGAAATAGAGCAACAAATATCTGACGATTAATTTGTACTTCAGACGTTACAATTAAAGGCCAGACACTGAGCCGCCGGGGCATTCCATCAGTGCTCTTAATGGAGAATTTAGTCCCTGCTCATCTTAAGCCCAATTCCCACTGGACAAAAACCCACTAACGCCCACTACCATCTGGCTTTTGTCTTTAGAGGGGAAAAGTTAAAATCGGCATTCACTCCCTGGACAAATCCTTAATTCATTCTTAATTAGATGTGAAAAGAAATAGCCATTATATGCGCTCAAAGCCACCAGACTCCATTGACAGAAACAGTAATTTTATCTCGGTGATCCTTGTAAAATACACTTCAATCAAGTGTGAACAAGTAACAGATATAAAAAAAATAAGTAACCACCATAACATTTTCACTGTTAACAATCCCTGTTTTCTGGCGCAATCTTGACGTTAAATGTCCAGAAACACACACACCAGAAAAAAACCCAGAAAGTCTACTCGTCTACCGGTAATACATCAAACTGGCAATACGTCATCCAGATTAGGTTCACATGACTACGCCCTCTTTTGGGGGAAACCAATCCTGTGTTCCTTATAGACAGAAGAAGTTGAAACATGTCTCCAAACTTCTACTTTAAATAAACCGATAATAGTAACAACGCTATGCTCAAGAGTTGCTGTGTAGTTGGTTGCACCAACAATCAATCCCAAAACACTGATCTCTGATTTGTTCCCCTGCCATGTCCTAAAAAAGATATAATAGAGGGGCTTTATGGCTCCAAGCTATAGATCAGACCAGCATGGCGTCATCTCCGAGGCTGCTCTCCCTTTTGGGGGAAAGAAACTTGCTGTCACAGGAGAGAAAATGATGAAAAGCTGCAGTAAGGCAGTCATACATTAACGTTATAGCAGCATCAGACTGTCGTCTCCAACTAAATCTCATCCTATAGATCAAACAGTTGGCTATTAACATGTTGGTTATTTACAGACAACACTTAACCTAACGGGATTCAATCAGATATGTAGAGATGTCTGGATGTGTATAAAATAAAATGTTTGTATAACAAGAGATGAATGCATACAAACTTGTCAAAATTACAATCCAAACATACTGTACGTCAAATTGCATTGAAGTCTATGAGATCTTCTGTTTTCTTTCCCCCAAAAGGGGGCGTGGCCTTGACTTTTTGTGAAGTACCCGTATGTGTTGGTCTGATGTATGGAAAAGGAGTCCATCGTCTTTTTCCGCGTTTAAAAACATATGCATATACAGACTAATTTTGTTGAAAAACGGGTATTAGAGTCCATGACATAAGTGTCCCTATTAACATTTGAACACTACTTCAGCTTGATTTTTGGTATTTGCTGGGAAAACATGAGCTTGAATGAAATCCAAAAGGGAAAGTAGGAAAGCCTCAGCATCTATATCCGAGCATGTGCTCTAATTCTTGCGATGACAAACTGAAGGTAAAAATAAAGTTGACAGGAATCTGATGGGACGTCTGAACTGCTTAGTATTGCGAGACATCAAAGAGATGAATGATTGTCTGTGACAGATGTCAGCATGGGATGTGTGGTGTTCTAAACAAGTGATTATGAGTTGCAATGAAAGACGAGAGAGAGGATGAAAACTCATCTGTGTGTGTACGTTCTATGGGTGGGACGCACAAAAAGTTGACGCGCCCACTCTCTCACAGCTCGCACTTTCATGCTTGAGTGTCGGTGACAGGTCATGAAAGGAAAGAATGCTGGGAGAGATATTTATCAGCATGTGAAAGACGAGAAAGGACGACGACAATCGGGGAAAGGGAGAAAAGAAGAAGAGGATAGCAACAGATTTGGTTTAAGGGACATTCTGATGAAAGCATTCATGCCTCCAGGATTAAAGGAAATAAAAGATTTTTTCTGAAAAAGAAAATGTTTTTGATTAAATCTCACACATAAAATTGAAGCATTATACAAGAGAATATGCTAAAATTGAACATGGCTTATTTCCATAATGGTCAATTTTTTGCTCAGCAAGCCAATATATTTTATATCAATCATGTGTTTTGTCAAGCAAGCTGTCTGCAGGACTGTTCTTACTTTTACGTATTCAGGAAATTTGACACGATTCCACACGTTCACACTGATGACCTTCCGCTCGCAAGCCTACCATTCAAATCCTCAGGCCACCATTGCCGTCTTGCTATGGTATTAAAGGGGACATATCATTACTTTCTCAGTGCTTGTGTACATCCATCTGGGTATCTGGAGTTCCTTCCAACCCACAAACTGTGAAATAAGACGTCAGTTTTCTGTGGGCTGTCTAGATCAGAAAACATGCGATTCAACATTCAGATGTGGCTCCCCTTCCTATGTCACATGCAGGCTCATTAGAACATACCGCCAACAGCTTGAGAACTACCTTTGCAAAGGTGCACCATATTTTTCTCACAAGCCAATCAGAGCAGACTGGGCTTTTTCAGGAGGGGGTCTTAAAGAGACAGGCACTAAAACGGAGCGTTTCAGACAGAGGGTGAATACAGGTATATTCAGACAGACAGGATGAGAAAAATAATGTGTTTTTTTAACATTAAAGCATATAAACATGTTCTAGTAGAAACCCCAAATACAAGTATGAACCTGAAAATGAGCATGATATGTCCCCTTTAAAAAATACTTTGTCAATTTGAAATGGATGAAACAGTATCATGAAAAATAAAAGTAGCATTATTGCAAATAACTTTAACATACAGTTCTGTTTCTACCAAATGTAGCTTCAAGATTGGAAAAAAAAAAAATCATTGAAGCTACAGTATATGATGTTTGAGTGCAATATTCACACCCAAAACTCAACATGTCTTTTTTGGCTGCTCAATTCCATACAAAGGGAATATTTTAGATGTCATATGCACCTTTTTATAAACATTTCCCCAAAATGAACTGTCTCCATCCTCCTTTACAGCTTTGTTGTGTATACTCGCCCTCATGTGATCGTGGTGTTGTTGTTTAAAGCCTAACATTAGCTTTTTACTTCTGGCAATTGCATTTACACTACACCAAACAAAATGTGTAAGTATTATAAATGTTTGTTTGCCACAGAACTTATTTTCTACTGTAATCCAAAACCCAATGAACAAATCCCATTGGCTTTTTGACGAGGGAACCCAGAGCGATGCTAACTTCCTGATTGGCCTACAAAAATATATCATCCCTGGAGCACTCTATATTGTAATGAGCCTGCATGTGACATAGGAAGAGGAGCCAAATCTGAATGGCTTGTTGAATCACATGTTTTCTAAACTAAGCAGCCCATAAAAAAACTGACTGGGTTGTCTTATTTCACAGTTTGTGGGTTGGTAGGAACTCCAGATACCCAGATGGATGTACACAAGCACTGAAAAACTGAGTTTTTCATCATATGTACCCTTTAAAATATGAGTGAAGCTTAGCAAACAGGACATATTGTATTTTCTCAATTAGCAGGATGAGACATTTACTAACATTAAAAATAAGTCAGGATTGATGTCATTTTGTCATTTTTAAGTGAAAGCAATCATGCATTTAATGTAAAGACAATTTTGTCAACAAAAGGCTATACAAAAAATAAAATGCATCTGAGTTTTGTATTACAAAATAAAATGTTCCCTCCAGCAGTGGTCAGTGCTGACACTTCAGTATTACTGAACCACAGCGGTGCTTCCACTAGTACCTCAATTAGTTGTTTATTTGTGGAGGCAACACTTTTCCTCTACCATAAACTGTGTAGCAGGGAAACGGCCTCTTTACTGTATATATATGAGGCACAGCAGGCAGCTCTGTTTGGCCAGTGAAAGCCATGTTGGATGGATGTGACCTGCATACATATGTTTTTGAAAACATGTCTTCACCACAGAGGGAAGAGGGGGAGCGGTGCTCGGATCAGCATGCCTGTGCACGACTTGGATTCAAGCTCGCTCCGCCGTTGCCTGAAGTCATCAGATATAGAAACAAAAAAAAAAGCTGTAAATCTCGAAAGATCACCAAGCCCTGACAAGAAACCGAAGAGGCAATCAACACATTTAAACCCACTGTATCCACTGTATCACATTCTGCATGAAAAGTTTTGGACTGTGAGACACTGCAGCGCAGAGACTAATGGGATTATCATGAATATCATGTGGTGATGTGGCAGCTACACTGATGACTAGCCCAAGGGTGTGGAAAAACAATTATTGTGCAAAACCACCAAGGGGAAAAGAGGGAGCATTTTTTTTTTAAATTGCAATGCTGTTTCTCCCCCCTCATCTTCATAAACCTGCGTGGAGAGAGATGCTGAGGAGCCGATGTGCTTTAGTGGCTGTCACGGGATGTCACTCATGTTTCAGCAGCTTTGACAGGTCGAACATTAACCCTCAAGCCACGAAAATGTCGAGCAGCGTGCACGCCGACGGCTACTGTAAAGTTGATGAGCTGTTAAGATGACTTATTATGGTTTCAGATGCCTTATCTATTATGTCGAGGGAACAGGATTTCAATTTAACGGCAAATATAACTTTACACCATGCTCCAACCCATAAAGTGCGGTTTTCACACTTCCTTTGTTATATGGAGGCTATTATTAAGCAAAGCGCTTGAAATGAGGAATAAGTGCCTCTCTTGTTCTTTACAATCCTCTGATGTTGTGATACGTGAGGAAATAAAGCGTCCGTGTGTCGTCCCTGGGTCGGAGTGGCAGTTTCGATTTCACATGTTAAATCCGACATGTAAGAAGATGTGAAGCGCAATTGTTTCGAGATTTAATTATCTGATAGCATTGTATGAGGTATGGTTTGTCCAGTTATTGTAAAATTCTTGCGTGGCGCCTGCGGTTTTGTCAATCCTGACTCCGGTCAAGCTTTCTCTGCCTTTTCTGAGCATCTTTTGGATCATAAACTGATCAGTATCTTTATCTCATCCTGTGTCTGGCATCGACATCCTCATAGTTATCCTCTTAGTAACAAATCATACTGTCACTTTTTTTATTGCTTCTATCTTTTGATTCCACATTATATGCTCCCCTCAGGTCCTTCTGTGAAATAAGACAAAACTATGTCTGATCTCAGTCAAACAGACACACTGTAGACACTATAACAATAAGGCCCCATTCACATCTGGCATTATCATGCGTCTTGGGTGATCCGATCCAACCTGATCTCATGGGAAGGCGTGTAAAAAAGCACAACATTTTAAAGATATTCTGCGTGGCTTGTCATATGTTTAAAGACCGGGGTTAACATTGTGAAACGGCTTTTCGCGGTCATCAGTGGTGTAGGCAGAAATCACAGTTTGGGTGGGCACAGAGAAAATCAGGTGGGCCTGTCCCGTCCAAGACCAAACATATACTTCTAAGATTCTGAAAGGCATACGTTAACCAAAATAGGCCATGCACCACAGTTTAATCCTACAAGCCTTATACATCATCAACATCAGAGGTAATGTTACAGGCACCTGACATGTATATTTATCTTCTTTCTTCACTCTTGTTCAGATTTGTTGACCTTGTTTTTAGCTGCATTTCTATTTCCGTCGTACAATGAGAGCAAATTCCTGGTAGCCTCTATGTGTGTAGGTCTACTCATACCTGGACAATCAAGCTGATTCTGATCAAGACAAACATAAACGGCATAGCATAGCATAGCATAGCATAGCATAGCATAGCATAGCACAGCATAGCATAGCATAGCATAACATAGCTTGGTAAAGCGGGCTAATATTCATACACAAAGATGGCAGCATCATCAGCATAAAATCCAATTTGTTCACCGAACATAAACTATACCCAATAAACAATAGTAATGAAATGGGCCATTAGCCCATAATTGTAAATGAGCTTACTTTTGATGATTCCAGCAGGAGACGACGGGGCTTCTTGGTGTTGAACGCTGAAATTACTTCATAGTCCCTTTCAAAAGGTGAGCAGGGACAAAGAGTTCAGTCTGATGTGATGCCCTGATGCCAGTTTTTATCCAACTGAAAAGTTGAACAGAATCTTTCACCAGTAGGCCTTGTTATGGGTCAGGTGAAGAGGGCAGTTAAAAAAGAAAGAATACCTACAACAAGTTACACAATTATGAAGCCGACTTGGCCACTAGGGCTACTAATTCAACTGTAGATCACAGCTTTGACACAAATGTTTGGAGGCCGAGGACAGAACAAGGCTGCTGTCAGACTACCTGAGCATTTTTGAACTGCAGAGATGATTGTTGGACCAATCAGCGGCCGACACACCCAAGACCGAACCCACACCTCCAGCCAATCAGAGAGAGAGCACCTAGATGGGGAAACAAAGATCCTCACCAGACAAAGACACTCACTCTCACACAAAACGCAAACACATTTCAATATACGGTTGAGAATGATGGCTGAACTTCTTCCTCCTGCTCCTCAGGCTTCTGTTCCTCAATGTACTGGTGTTTCCGTTTAACAAGTGACAGTGTTATCTGGTGACATTCAGCCAAATGTATATGCATACTCGTAGTAACTTTTATGTAACTGGTTGACGTAGATAATAAACACAGATTAAAATGGATAAAGTAAAATTCTAGGCTTTCTCTTTGTGTTTTCGACAGCTGCCGTCACTACGAGCGATCCGAGAGACACCGGCTGTGCACTGAGTGAAAGAGGAGGGGCTGCTGTGAAATGCACTACCACTTAATGGTCGTAGCCGGATAATTGAAACAGCGCTGACTGTTATTCATTGGATGATCCAGCAAAAAAAGGAAGCCTTCTGATTGGGCGGGCCTGAGTGCCAAGTGGGTGGACCCAGGCCCACCTAGGCTGACCCAAAGCTACGCAGCTGCAGGTCGTTACCGTGAAACACTCGCGGTTGAACATTAAATAACGTATTAGTATGGAAAACACGTCATAAACATCATAAACATAATTTCCAAATAACTCAACGACACTTTGCGACTCAAACAGCGGTCTCCTGGTTGAAAGTCCTGTGTTTGTTGGACCCGACCACCTCTCCCTCCCGCCTATCGCAGTCTTCCCTAGCTGACGTTGGGCAAAGGCGGGGTACACCCTGGACAGGTCGCTAGACTATCACAGTGCTGACACATAGAGACAGACAACCATTCACACTCACATTCACACCTACGGGCAATTTAGAGTCAACAATGAACCTAACCTGCATGTCTTTGGACTGTGGGAGGAAACCTGAGTACCCGGAGAAAACCCACGCTAACACGGGGAGAATATGCAAACTCCACCCACCCTCCACACACCACAACCCTCATGCTGTGAGGCGATAGTGCTGACCAGTGCCCCACCATGCAGCCCATAAGCAGTCTTCCTCACTTTTTTATTCTATGTCACTAGCTCTGAGCGTGGCATATTCATACGGTTGTGTTCACATTGCAGTCAGTACAGACTACATGGCGTGAAATGACATGCCAAAAGCAAAAACGGCATTGATATAAATAAATTGACTTACAAATTGCAATACGCAATTTGGTGAGACCGGGCTGTCTGATCACAAGTGGACAGCTCTTAGTAGGCCAGTACACACCTGGCATTAGAATGCGTCTCCACATGCGTCTCACTTCCCCGCTCTATATGCAAATAAACACATACATCATTTCTGTTTGCAAAGACCAGATGTGTTGTTGTTTTTAGCCAGTTTGTGTCTTGAATGGTTTCATTTACTTAATTGTGCTGAGCAAATGAAGCAGTTAGCTTTCTGTAGACTGAGAGGAAATTATTTAATTCAATGTCATTTTCACTGTGCAAACATAGAAGTTTTAAGCCCGACCATGTAGTTCTTTCCTAAACCTAACTAGTGGTTTTGTTGCCTAATCCTAAAGTGACGCCAAGGGGCATGATACAAGGGGTGTGACTAAGCGGCGGTATGTGACGAGTTGGGATGAGAATGCGTTGAGGCTACTGAAGGCTACCGTCCACTTTTAAGGTGGAATGTTTTCTTAGATGTCACTCAATGCATGAGTTGACATTGTGAATCAATCAACACACTTTAAATGCCATAATGAACTTTGACCATTCCATTGTCTCTTGCATGACATACACTAAAAAATTATATGAATTGAGGTTATAGTTAAGTCGATTTCCAGTTTTGCCGGTCTGGTCCGGTGTACAATGTTACACCGGTTAGATTTTATGCAAACCAGCTGAACCGACATGAGTCATTATGACACATTCTGACAAGTTAAAAAGTAGCCAACATCAGCAACAGGTGCCGATGGCATCACAGCGCTAAATCCAGCTTGTATTGCGTTAGTAATAAGCAATATGACAACGTGATTAACATAATATTATGTTCGATTATAAACGGACTAACGGAGCCACTAATGTCTGACAGGCTGTGTGCAATTTACTGTCGAGCCGAGGCCGGCAACATGAAGGAGACCAAGTTTCAGTAGAGGTGGGAGGGGGGAAGAGGATTGTTTACAAGACAGTTCATGTGTTTTTTTGGGGTGACGAGACGAGGTGGGTTTCTGTCGGTGAATAAATGCTACAACTCCTCAAGACCCAAGCCACGTTCCTGGGTCTTGCTGGCCACCAGCTGGTTAAAGCGAAGGGGATTAGAATAATTACATCTTTCTGTGGCTGGAAGGCGTGTTCATGTGCTTCAGGTGGGAAGAAATTATTTGTAACACAGGACTTTGTTTATTGGCTGTGGGTACTCTGTGGCCACACTTAGCCCCACAAAGTTAAACTACCCCCAACTTTAGTTTGGCCGCACTTCGCCGCAGAATCAAAACATCCATCGACATCATATGGCAGCTTGCCGCAGGCCGCACTTCACCACGCACTGGCGTGATTTCACCGTTAGCGACAACTTTGGCCCAGGTTCACCTAAGGTGTGCTGACCTTTAAGGTGGACCAGCTATTGTCATTTTAGTGACAAGATGATCCTCCGAGTTTTGGTGGATCTGCTGAGTGTGACACTTAGCGGTAAAATTCGGTAAACCAGTCCGGTGTTTGGCTTAATATCAAACCGGTTTTAAAATATTTACAACAGCCCAACTGTATTTAAGGTAGTGGCCCTTAAAAAAGCCAAGTTCTCAGTTTAGTTAGTGTGGAAATGTCATTAAAATGTACTACATTGGTCAGAGCAGGTATTGTGCTCAGGTTAAGGGGTTCAAATGGAAGGCATTTTATTGCATCATGTGATCTTGGCCCTGCTGCACGCTGATTCTTTAAGTTCACAAAGTGATGTGATATTCAAGAAACAAATTTCATAAAGCACATTTCTCATTTTGGAATAACAGCCTCGGTAGAATAGTTGTCCTTGTTGCATTGATGTCTCAAACTGTCTCTTCCTTTCCCGACATCCCATAACAGCCTATAATAAACCCATTACTAGTTCCTCTTGGAAATGCTTATTGGCATAGTGGAGGGATTTATGCATGAAACATGGAAGGTTATGGGCTTCACACTATTTCACACTGGATATGTTTGGTGACAGCGAGCTGTAATGGATTGAAAGGTGTGAATCCATATGGATTTACTATAGGGAAGTAATAAAACATGTTGGCTCGCTTTTTCAGGGGGAGTGGGCGACCCAGCTGCAGACCCTGGAAAATGAACAGTCTTTCTTGGCTTAGCAGGAATGCAGACAGATTTCACATAATCACAAATGTGTGGTTTCAATCCCCACCTTCTATCAAACACATTAAAAAAGGGCTGCAAAGGTTTTACACTTCTACTTTTTTAACTTTAGAACTTATTAATCACAAAGTTTCTCCTGTCTCCTTTTTCCTACTTTTATATAGTCTGTTTAGGATTTCAAAATTCATGTTTAAATAATTGTATATGCTAATTTGTTCATCTTTACTTCCATATTATTTTGTCGACGGTGTATACAATCCACTCTCTCCTCCTCTCATATATTGTTTCCCTAATTACCTGCATCTCTGTTTAATCTCTCTTTAATCCTTCATTTGTGCTTGATTGGAATTATTTTCTCTTTCTTCTTCATAGTTGAATTGTATCTTTTTACCCATTATTATACCCATCATCATCATACCGACCATTATTTCAATCAGGAGAGACCCCATATTGATTGAACAATAATTTATTACATGATACATGATTAGAATAATAGTTCAAAGTCTTTGGCGATTAGACTCCATCGTGACGTAGTATATCAAAGTGGGTAGTGATGCCGTGATGAGATTAGGTATATTCCCCCCTTAGTCTAGACACTGGTGGTGGTGGTGGTGGTGGTGAAGATCCGATGAAGGGACGTGGAGCAGGACTGGGCACTGGATATGATGAAGACTGGAGGTGATGGGGTGGAGGCTGGTTGGATTGGTTCGTACTGCAATGACAACTGACAGCAGCAGAGAGGAGTTCAGTTTTAAAATTCAATTGCAAACGATATGATTGGCTCAGAGAGAGCGTGGCAGAATCTGTTTGGTTATCTAAGAGTGAAACACCCACAGTCAGCTGATAGTGTAGTAGGAGCCAGTAGAGATGAGAGAGACAGACAGAAAGGTTGTGAATGAATCAGAGTGTAAGGAGGGTCTTCCTGACTGAACTTTCACATAAGCTTCATTATTATACCAATACCCATTATTTGCATATACCCACTTAAATACTTGAGAATTCTCTATTTAAGGTACATTTTGAACAGATAAAAAAGGTGTTATTAATTAAACGATTAATCACAGTTAAAGCTGCAGTGGTTAAGGATGGAGTAAATATGATTAAAAAAAGTTATTTTTATAAAATAGTAATGTGTCCTCCGCTGCTCCTAATGGCATCTGCAAGACTTCACAGACCGGAGGAAAACAACCAATCAGAGTCGAGCTGGAGCCTTGCCGTCTCTGAGCAGCTGTCAATCACTCGCGTACCCCGATCAAACGGTCAAACTAGGCAGCGCTGATCAAATATGAATCAATATGCTATTGCTGTAATACCTATTTCTCTCCTCAGATGTTTTCAGAAACATCTTGTAGTGTACTGTTTAGCTGTAAAATGAGAACGTGTTGAAGAAATACCAAGCACCGCCCACCAGCCGGAGCACAGCCAATAGGAATGCACGCTCTCTGTGAAATGACCTGTGATTGGTCAAAGTCTCCCGTCACGGGCTAGATTTTCTAAAGCCTGAAAACAGAGCCATGAGGAGGTGCAGAAGTCTAGTTTTCTCTCAGAACACTTGAATTACAATATGCTGAAAGGTTATTATGGAATTGTTGTCCAATGATGCCAAAAACGTTCTGCCTAGTGAAGCTTCAACTCTGGACAATCATGTGATTAATCGCGATAAAATATTTTCATCGATTGACAGCCTTTATTACAACATAACTCTTCTTCATTTCCCAGTCAATGAGCACGAGCGGAAAGCCTACACAGGAACAGCACCACTCTGCCATTGCAACTCAAATTGTGTTTGCTATAACTTATAACTCATTAAATCCATTATTTTCTTTATAACCGCAGTGGTTAAGCTAGTGACTAATATTCTTATTTGGAAATTAACTCCGCCAAGTGTAAACCGTGACTTTTGTGTGTTTTTTTCCCGTGAACAAGAGTGTATTTCATCCGTGTTTATGACAGTAAGTGGTTGCGACATGGGAGTGTGACGCAACTACGTCATGACAGGTGTATAGCTCAGGACCCAAAGAAGCGCAATGTGTGAAGTTGTTTGTATGACCGGTTCTAGGGAAAGCTGCAAGTAGCAACACCCCAGGCAAAACATTCAGCCCGTTCTGAACGGACATGTTTTCAACGGGCACTGCACTAATATGTATAAAATCTGAACAATCTTTAGTTAATATTACTGTGTATATATATATATGTTAGCCAAGGACATAAATTGTGTGCTATTTCATTATCTTTATTAATGTTTTTTTTAAACCATACAGACTCAAATAGACTCTTTATTGTACCCTTCAGTGTGAACATCTCCGCTCCTTCCTCTCTGCAGCACCCCCCACCCTCCCTTCCTCCCCCTCTCTTTATCTACATCACAGAACAACAAACAAAAGTCTTGCTTCTGTGGTTCTGACAGCCACGCGAAACCCAAAGTCACACAAGTTAACAAGTGGCATATTTCCACATGCTAATTCAGTCGCTCTGGGAAGTGGGCACGCAACAGTGACCTCTCTCTGAGTCAAAGTATGCCACCGGCATATTAATGCCAATGTAAACATAGTCAAGGGCTAAATTACAACGCTACAACTGCATCCTCTACATTTTAATGAAAATGATACTGTCGCCACTTGATATTTGTTTTCATTGGAGCTTCTAAAAGGTCAGTGTGGTCAATCCAAGCTATTACTGTGAAAGAAGCTTACATATCTGTCAAAAGAGTTTATGCAGAATGGTCATCAGAAAGTGGTCAGCACTCTTAAATCTGGAAATGTGCAGAAGTATTTGCTGCAAGTAATAGTTTCCTTCACTTATATAACATTTATTTAATCAGGCAAATCCCACTTAGACTGTGATCTCATTTTCAAAGGAGACATGACAAAAAAACAAGATACTGAAGAACAATAATGTACATTAGAATATACCAAAAATTGCTAATTATATAGAGGCATTGGTAGCTTTAAGTAGGAGAGAGTTGGGTGATGCCCAACGAGCCTGTGGGGAAGTTGAGCCACCCCTTGTTTCTAGGCAACCATAGACAAAATTGGTCATGTGATCACACATTTTTGAAGCGTCATGCATTTTTTACTGACCCCGTGATGGAGAGAGGCCAATATATGACAAGTGGTAAGCACATTTAGGTTCCAAAAACATCTTTTTGCCATTCAATGTGATTTTCTTTATGTTCAAGGAGTCACGATTCTTGTGTCTGAACATTTACAGACAAGTTTGATAAGATGTCATACGCGTGTTAGTGCTTTAGGAAGTCACAATATGAAGCTATACTGTTAACATGACGTTAGCTGTAAACTGCTGGAGGAAACAAGTTTGTTAAATTGGCTGGGGTTGGGTGATCTCAGCCAAAAGGCCTGGGGGGAAGTTGAGTTATTTATAATTCTATATAATTAGATAATAGCTTCAACTTGTTATGTAAATCTCAATCTAAACTGCGATGGTTCAATAAAGGATAAATAAAAAAATCAACTTTTAACCTTTTCTAGGACGTGATTGGTTCACGTTTTTTGTCGTGCCGCACTCCTGAAGCAACCTCTCTAAGAAGAAGCCTCTGCCTTTAGGCTCAGTATGGAAGAGCTCTTTGATAACGTCACTTCAGTGATGGACAGGTATGATTGATGGATACCGCTTATGACTCAACTTATCCTCTCTCTAGGATCAAGTTACCCCTCATTGGGGGCAAGTTGAAACCACTTTTTTTTTTAAAAGTCATATTTTGAGAAGTGTTTATTTTAGATCCAAAGTGATCATTCACAAGGATGCACCACATCCTGAAATATATGAACACATGTTTGTCGGGGACATTACTGTGATTCACTCACTTTAAAGACACCTCAAGTAAAAACTGGCTCAACTCTCCCCTACTGTTTAAATGTTAACTATAGGCTAAACAGATGCAATCCATGTAAGCAGGACCACTGGTAAACAGACAGAAACAGAATATACTGTATGTAATAAATATAGAAGAGGTCAGAAATTGGCAGATGCTCTCAATTCTCCCTGTTCAGGCAGAGCCATGTATGAGTGCTGTCCATCTTCTTGCTTCAAAGCCGCGATCCACTCAGCATTTTCTCCCAGCTCCCCCTCCTCCGACCAATAATGATCTCAATCAGAAGATGAAAAGGAGTGAAGGGGGCCGGGGCGAGATGTGGGCCGATCCCTATAAATCTTACATAATCCCTTTTGTTTCCCCTAAAGGGCAAAAAGAACGGAATCTGGAGTCAAAAGTGCACACGGGGGGTGTTTTAATGACAGAGACGAGCCGAAAAGTTTGGAGCTAGCCAGTGGCGTCTCATTAATATATACACACAGGCTGGAGCCGGTGTTAAAGGATGACTACCTGCTCCCATATTCCACCTCAGTCAGCGCTGATGTACTGCAGATGGAACGAGTGGTGATGAGGAAGGAGTTTAAAAGAGAGGCGAGTGGCGATTGATGTCATAATGATAGCGAGTTTCTCCCAAGGCTGCTGCCTCGCTGCTGGACAGCTGTGGGCCTGACTGAAACCTGAAGGATGAACATTTTTTTTTCTTTATGGCTAAATGTATGAGAGCAGGGCTGTAGTACTTAATCCTATCCTCAGTTGTTGATATTTTTACTACACCTCGTAGTCATTTTCAGCGGTATGTTTACCAGGTATCCAAAAGAGGTGAAAAAGAATATGAATTATGTTATTTAAATAACATTTGCAAGTTTTTATATTAATCTTAATTTTACCATAATGTCCCATCCACAAAAGCAAATTCACAAAAAACAAAAAGACTAATTTTGCTGAATTTCTGAAAGCAACGGTGCATTGCATTCCCCCCTCACTTAAAATGTGGTGAAAACAATCAATATTTGCTCAGCATACTCATTTACCGAGACATCTGTTGTGTCATGCCCCGTCTGCCAGAGGTGAAACAAACAAAGAGCAAACTGATGCATTAACTAGGTGAGGAGAGTTGCTATAATTTGCCGTGCGGCAGGCAACCTGACACCAGCCATACACTGCTCACTGGAGTGGGAGGAAGATCATCACTATGTTTTACAGCTACATTACCAAATCTGACTTTACTGTCTGCTCACTGCAGTACCTCAGGATAAACTACATCACTGACTACGTTTACATGCACACTGATATTCCACTTTTATTTTGGATATGACAATATTCTGAATTCGAGACAGGTCATGTAAACAACATATTCCATTTCAACACTACAGTTTGTGAAATAATCACCAAATTTAATCTATTTGATTCGTGTACATAGACACAAATTTGCCTTTTTTGTCATGATGCTCAGCGTGACTTTCAATAATGTATTTTTCGCAACATGTGACGCATGTGTCAACTTCCGCTCCAGTCTTTTCAAAATAAAACTACTTTGTTCAACTTGGTTAGGCTTAGGCAACAAACTACTTAGTTAGGTTTAAGAAAAAGATTGCGGTTTGGGTAAAAATAACTCCGGAAGTGCTGTAACTTATGTACGGAAGCTACGTGGCAAATAAATCAACTTTGACTTGTGGTGTCACGGACCAGTCTCTTGGGCCAAAGTCCTGTGTTTTTTGACCCACCCTGACCTCCTCCGTATGCGGCGTTCGTCGCTCTTTATACTTCTGGTTCACAATTACGTGAATTACATCCAAATTGTTTTCATGATGGTCAGCACGAAAACTATTTCATGAACTACTGTGGGACTGGGCTGTCCATTTAGGAGAATTCTTTGAGCTTGTATACAGCACATTCAGATTGAGGTTTTTACTGGATAAAAACATATACTTTAAACATTATGAAAGACTTGGATATCAACAGGTTTTTTGGGGATATGTGGAAATATCGCAACACCAACCTTCTCAAGAAGGTGGTAGAAGGAATGAAAGAGGGAGACTGTGTTCGCATGGTCGAACAAGTCCACCTCCAGTTACGTTAATTGGTGTATGCATGTAAAAGGGAATATTAGTGGAATATTAATTTTCATTAGCCATGTAAGTTTAAATCTCCAACACAGTCTGTCAGCAGTTCGTGAATTAGGTAAGAAATTTTATCTATTTGATTCGTGTACATACTCAAGAAATTCCCTTTTATTTTGTGATGCTCAGCACGACTTTCAACAACGTGTTTTTAGTGTGTTTTGCTACGAATGTCCAGCAACACGTGACGCACATGCCAATTTCTACTCCAGTCTTTTCAAAATAAAACTACTCAGTTTAGGAATAGATTGACTTGGTTAGGCTTAGGCAACAAAACTACTTAGTAAGGCTTAGGAAAAGATCGTGGTTTGGGTTTAAATATACCCGAAGTGCTGTAACTTAAGATACGTGACAAATAAATCTACTTTGACTTCTGGTTTCACACGGGACACAAACACCGGTTTCCTGGGCAAAAGTCCTGTGTTTTTTCGATTCAATACATTCAATTTTTTGACTATTTCACAAACTGCCGTGCGAGTGAGGCTATAAATATAACGGACTGTCCTGAGTGAATCTGTGGGAAATAATACCGCTAATAACAGAAATGAAATAATGAATATTCAATCTTAGTTCCAGCTTTGTTTGTGAGATGACTCACATTTACAGTGCTTATTTACTGAACTTCTTGGATTTATGTTGATTTAGGTTGTCTTCACCACAGCCCAAAGATGTTCTTTAGTAAGTGATTTCCAAATACATCACAAATGGCAATCAATTACATGTACAAATGATAGCAAACACTGCCATTACTCTTTCTGGCCATAAAAGGAAAGAAAGAAAAAAATGACTGTGCTAAAGTCCCGCTCAGCAGAATATGCAGGGCAAAAATATTTTTCAAGTTCAAGGTTACATTCTGACTCTTGTGTGCCTCTCAGCAATATCTGTTAAAATCTCTGAGTCAAGAGAACACGGGGCATGAACTTTACTGCATCATTTTGTTTTTTTCCAGGGACATTAATATACTTGTATGCCGTTAGCTATGCTAATATGTGTGCCTCACAACAATGAAGTCATTTCAAAATGCCCTTTGCCTGTCGGGTGTTGTTACAAAACAGAGATAAAGTGAACTTTTTTTTTCTCCAATGGCAAAATGCAGCAACAATCAGATGTTGGACGGCACAGCTGGACACAGAATTTAATTTTGCCATACCTATACAACAGCTTCGGCTGTGTGCTAGAACGGTCAGCCCATTGTGCGGGCAGCTGATTAAAGAGCAATTGTTAAAAAAAAAAAAAAAAAAAGAGGACATCTATTTCTCAGGGGTCTAGAGTGCCAGACAGGCAGCGTGGCTGAAGGCTGTGGCTGAAGGCTGTGTCTGGGCTGCGGACAGCCGTTGGACAGACTGCCCGTGGGAGACACAGGCCAAACATCGCCTAAACTGAATGCTGTCAGCATTGCAGCACAGGCAGCTGGAGAAACAGTGAAATAAAACACCTTTCTGCTGAGCATCCTTCACATTCAAGGGGGCTACCTTCTTCTCTTTCAAGCCATGGAAACCCTAACTGACTCCTTCACCCCGTACCCCCGAAACGCTGAACTCCCCACTGAGGAAGTTCATTTATAGGAGACAGTTAAGTAAGTCGACACTGTTGCTACATTTGGAATCGGGGGGTGATATACAGTACCAGTCTGATGTGTTCAGTACCTGAGCAGGGCGATACGAGCCCCGTGGAGCCTCGTTAATCCTGTATCACTTCATAAAAAGAGATTTACAGCCGAATGAGCAGCTGTACAATCCAATCACTAAACTGGGTTTCCAGTTGTGCCTCGACATCTCCAGTGTCATGGAACTCCAAAATGGCCATCTCTAAATAAGACATTATGAGTTAACATAAGAATAAATGATACACAAATATATATACATTAACCAGAAAATTGTAAAGTCAATAGTTTATTAAAGCTCAAATCATCATTGGAAATGTCATTATTCTTATTTTCCAGCCCAGTCGCAACAGCCATTCATGAAATAGTCATGAAATTTAATGTATTGATTTGTGTACATAGACACAAACTTCACTTTTTTTTTCGTGATAGTCAGCACAAAATCCATTCTGTTACGCCACTTCCAGTGTTATTTCAACTGAAACTGCCTCTTTTCCAAAGTAGTTTTGTTGCCAAAGCCTAACCAAGTCGATCTATTCCTAAACCTAACTAAGTCATTTTATTTTGAAAAGACTTGTGCAGAAATTGACACGTGCGTCACGTGTTGCTGGACATTTGTAGGAAAACACACAAAAAATATGTTGTTGAAAGTTGTTTCGAGCGTCATGAAAAAAAAGGGAAATTCATGTCTATGTACACGAATCAAATGAATTAAATTTTGTGACTATTTCACAAACTGCCGTGAGACTGTGTTGCATTTTCATATAAACAGAGTTTAATTTGAAATTTAAGCTTATTTAAAATGTCTTTATTTCGCAATGTTCCAACTTGCTAAGTGATTTTTTTAGAGGTACATAGCATGATTGCATATACAGCAAAAGTAGCTAATGCTGGACACCGGTTAATATGCCCTGAACGGCGAGAATTGAGGCATAGACATGTAAGTGAGTTGAACTTTTTTGCATTGTACGTTTCTACAAACCACGGATACTTTGAATGTGGACATTTTTGTATCCAGTCACATGAAGTCAAGCAAGTGACGTAGTATATGGATCATCCGTTATTGAAAGTTACGTAGTATGATAACAAGTGTAACAAGCGAGACAGTCCACTAAAGGCAGGTGGGAGTGGTGGTGGAAGGGTCCAACAAACACAGGACTTTCAACCAGGAGACCGCCCAACATTGACTTTACGCTTGTTACCTAATGTTGTAAAATTTGCTACATAACGGTACCTAAGAAAGTCCGCTAGGAGTGGTTGTTATCTATTTACGCTAGTTGCGCTGTTAACGTTGGTACGTTATGTTGCTGCACGCCACAAACTATTAAAATGCATAACAACCTTATGTCATAGAATGCATACACTTTTTGTTGTTGGTGTGAAGAATTACTTCTTTCACGTAGCTGAGGTATTATCACTAGCTGTGTTTCCATTGCCTTGTCAAGCAAAATTTAAGCAACTTTTGAAATTTCACAAAAAAAGAAATGAAGTTAGGTGAGTTTTCATTAACTGGTTTGGAATGAATAAACCCGGCTACAGCGTCGATTGCTCAGGAGTCGTTGCTATAGACTACGCATGGCTGTAATCTGCCAGTAAACAAAGTAGAAGAAGAAGTAGGATTAGCGAACTGGAAACAAAACTAGTCACCGTGGCCATCTAAGCATCTACGAGAGAAAAATGGAGAGAGGTCTTCAAGCGAGCATTATTACATTTTGCCATTTCCACACAGCTTTTTTAATGCGATACTTCAAAATGTGCATAAAAATATAAATGGAAACACAGCGACTGACACGTTTGCATTAAAAGAGGGAGTTCCTGTGACTTCCTCGCCTCCTCACATTTCTCTAGTAGTTCGTTTTCAGACGTCTCGACTGCGGGCAAACTAAACGGAGGGCCATTTTAATCACGCCGAAATAAACAAACAACACAATAATGGCGGTGGAAGAGCCAGTCCGCGTCGCCACACATGAATGATGTGGAGTGATACTGACCACATGTTTCCCGTAAGTGTAGACGTCTGGCTATCTTCATTTGTCAACAACGATTTCAACAATCCCACTTTCGTCCTGACAGGAGCCGGGACAGGAAGTGAATCAGTCACCAGTACCGACACACTGCAGCGTTGTGTGACATTTCACAACTCAAAGGGATTTTTTGTGAACGAAGAGCCGTGATCCTGGAATAATTAGAAAACTATAAAAGCAGTGTCTTATGTGAGCAAAGCCCATTAATCAGCTATTTAATTGACTTTCATTTGTATGGCAATATCAAACTGGAATTAAAAGGATTGTCTTTACATGTGGTTGTCTTTAATTTGGATGCATTGCGAATATAGTTCCAGTGGTGTTTTATTAATAAGGAGAATGTTGAGTCATTTGAGGCTCCATTAGTCCTGTTTGTGTCTCATTTTTCTTCTGGCTCCTGTTCTTCTGGTAATTACAGCAAAAAAATATATATTTTATTTCTGTTCTGTGGCAAAAATTAGTTTGCTTTAATATCTCGTTCACTCTGAAGTTTGCAATACGGCACTCCCTGTGACCCATTAACTAAGACGCAACACACCAAACTTCTGCTGTGTAACTAAAAACTAGAGCAACATTCCAGACAGAAAATGTGCTTAATAAATAAATACAGCTGCACACTTCTCTCTTTGAATCTCCTAATTGGATCACAGAGAAACCGTGGTCTTCTGATGCACTTCCTTGTCTCCTGATGAACCAATTTTCATAATTGTGACTCGAGGCACATGTGAGTTTTAAACACAGGGGAAATTTTGTGTGGAATGATGAGTCTTTTCTCCAACCGCTTTGCATTTTAAAACTTCGCCGGTTTAGTCGCAAGACGGACTCCGGCAGGAATGTGATTATATCAACAAAACGGTGTCAGGTGCAAATGGCTTTGAGCTGCCCCACAACAATAGCAGTCGAGTTTTCAACACTTGAGATTTCCTCTGGGACAGCCTTTCCATATTACCGATCTATAAAAAGAAGCAAATTGCCTGCCTGCGCAACCAAACCACCATTTGACAGGGCCTCTGGGCTGCCTCTCATGGTCGCTATTAAAGCTCTGGGTGGTGTTTTCCTCCAGGGCCTGACAGGCAGACTTCAGACTTGCCCCCCACCCTTCCTCCCGGATCAGCCTGCACACAGCCACACCGGCTGGACGGCTTGTTCGCTTCTTACCGACACAGCCCGAGAGGTGCACGGGAACAAGATACAACTGTGTACATAAGTATTTCCAACTTCTTTACACATCTCAGCAGCAGTCTGTGGGACTCTGTCTGAGGCGGGTAATTCGAGCCCGGAGGGAGGAAACACTGGCCGAGGAGTTAAGTGCTGCCTGCTGATGAGGACACTGGATGAATGTTTAACAGATTTTCTCTGGAAAGGAAAACACATTGTAAATGTTTGTCTTTGTGCTCTTTCACTGTATATACAGTATATACGTGAACTCCACTTACCGTAGTGCAATTCTTCTAGGAATTAAAAAGGCCTTTAAAACATTTAGACCATCATGGAACATTGGAACTTTCCACTGACGCCAGAGCTGGTGATATTTTAACAACATCACCGCTGACAAAAATCCTGAGAACCATTTCTTCCAGAAAAAAGGCCTTACTATTAATGTTTGGGTCTAACTACTATTTTCAAAAAATGAATTTCATGCTCATTATTCTGAAAATTTAGTATCTCTATATGATGGTGGAAATGCTGTTTCAAAGCTCTTTCCAGACCAAGAATATAATTATCGTTGACAATTATGAAATCCTTTCCATCATCATTGTTATTTTATTTTATTTACTTATCCCCCTACCTACTTTACTGTCTTTCAGAGGCTGTAGCATGTTTAGTTTTAAAGCTAGATGTAATGTAGTCATAATAATGATCGTAGAGGAACTAAACAAACCTAAGGAATCCATTGGTACCAACCATGTCATGCTAGCTTTTCGGGAAGGAGGTTAAATAACGCTCCAAACTTACGCTAAATTTTTGCGAGGAAAAAAAGGCATGGCCTTTTTCAAAGGGATCCCTTGACCTCTGACCTCCAGATATGCGAATGAAAATGGGTTCTATGGGTACCCACGAGTCTCCCCTTTACAGACATGCCCACTTTATGATAATCACATGCAGTTTTTTCATGCAGTGTAAATGTGTTATTTTTGCCTATTCTAAAATGGTGTATTTGAATATTTCTGCATACTGGGGTCCATAAACAGTTTTAGAATTACATAAATTGGGTATCAGTTTAAAGCTGAGACTCTTGTGGATCCAAAGAGCCCAACTGTATTCAAGTGTGATGATGTTAGTCCCCAAAGTTGCCATTTCATTGTAGTGAGACCATTTTTTGAAACCAAATCACAGCATGGCTTTTTCTATGGTGTCCCTCAAGGTCTTGGTGTCTTAATGTGGTATTTTAGAGGGATTATTGAACATTTTTATCAATTCTCAAGTGGCAAAAAATGGTTAAATTTAGCACCAAATCTGTGTAATAAATGGTATCAACCCCAACATTGCTGCAACAACTTAATAGAGGATAGGAATGGCCATCATATACTTCTATCATAATGTTCTAAACCCTTATACACTTTTACAATTTATTTTAATTATTTTAATCATTTTCAAAGGGGTCCCTTGACCTCTGACCTCAAAATATGTGAATGTAAATGGGTTCTATGGGTACCCACGAGTCTCCCCTTTACAGACATGCCCACTTTATGATAATCACATGCAGTTTGGGAGCAAGTCATAGTCAAGTCAGCACACTGACACACTGAGAGCTGTTGTTGCCTGTTGGGGCTGCAGTTTGCCATGTTATGATTTGAGCATATTTCTTTTATGCTAAATGCAGTACCTATGAGGGTTTCCGGACAATATCTGTCATCGTTTTGTGTTGTTAATTGATTAAATATATGCATATATTAAAGCAGCACATTTGCCCACTCCCATGTTGATAAGAGTATTAAATACTTGACATTTTAAACAGATAAAAAATTGTGCAATTAATTTGCGATTAATAGCGATTAACTATTTCAATCGATTGACAGCCCTAGGAAAAACTAATGTGATAGCATTGTTATTCTTCATTATTAAATGCTGATTGTAAAACATTAATTATAATGGATTTATATCTCAAAACAAGGAGTGTCAAACCCACAAAAAGGTGATACATTTGAACTGGTCCTGTGGTGGCCACAAGTGAAGTCGTGTCCACTGTCCACACAGCTGGAGGTCCTAAAATCACTGGGTCCATTACAGTAGGTGTGTGTCAGTCCACAGTCTGCAGTAACACTTTGCCTCAGCGCTTCTTGATGCGACAGCTGCGTCTTCTTACAGCCACTCCCTCGTCATCGTTGCCTGGTACGGCAGAGCTCCTGCTGAACCTAAATTAGCTTGAAAAGGCTCCCCTGGCACGGAGCTATTTCACAGCTCCAACCGCCTCCCAGTGACCTTTGACATGTCGCACACTTACACTTCTCTCTGTTAGCCAATCAATTTGGCAACAACAAGGCAAGATGATGGCAGCTTCATTATTGTCAGTGAACATAATACCTCTAACGCTTAGTGTCACTTCCATATGAGGATAACAGGGAAGGCTTTAATTAGAGGACGCCATGGCAACAGTGAGCATGTTTAGGTTAGTACAATGATGTGAAACAGACAGCTTCCAATTTAGTGCGATATCCCACATGAGTCGAGGAGTTAGAGCTGCTGTTAACATAGTCGGGGTGTTGCGACAACATGGCAAATAGTAAAGTTATACACGTGCTGTGATTCATTGAACTTTGAAATTATGCAGTATATTCCAAGGAGGAAGTGGAGCCTCTGCCTTTCACAATGGAAGCAAAGAACAGATACTGAAATTAATATAACGTAGATCTCAGTCGCTCCCTACAATATTAACTGTTACACCGCCAAAAGGCATGCGGGGTACAGCTAGCTCTCCGTCATTGTTCGTGTGAGCTTTTGCACCCAAATGACACCCAATTAACGCAGTCTCACAGGAAGGTGTAAAAATAGCATTAACATTACACGGACATTCTGCATGTCTTGAAGACGCATTTTAGCCTTTTTTTGCGTGTCATTTGTACACTGCGCAACAAAACTACAGTCACGTCCGCAATAAGGTTAAGGCAACAAAACCACTTAGTTAGGTTTAGGAAAAATGTCATGGTTGGGCTTAAAATATGTGCGTAAACTAAGTACAATATGTACAGAAACTACATAACATAAGTACGGAAAACACGTAACAAACGCCACTAAAAAAAAACACTTGACAAGCGTCACTAGCGTAACTTACAAAACAGAATACTGAACACCGGTCTCCTGGTTGAGTCCTGTGTTTGTTGGACCCATTCAGCTTCCCACCTACCCGCCATAAGCAGTCTTTTAATGCTACGTCACTAACTCTGAGCGTAGCATATTTACGCGGATGTGTTTACATTTCAGATTACATGGCGTACAAATGACACGCCAAAAGCAAGAAAGGCGTTCTTATTGCACGCCAAATGCCTTGTGCATTATCGTGTCATCGAAACGCTTTTTCGTGCGAGCGGGCTGGACGCGTATGCTAGCATTGCTAGAGGACGCAACTACGTCATGGCAGGTGTATTGCCAGGCATGCAAACTTGTCACGTTTGGCAAAATTTGCCATTTTGAATCCAAAATAGGTCACCGACGGGATTCGTGCAGATCCGATGTGTCAATGGTTTCCGTAGTGCTCTATCTACATAAGATTACGTCATAGTCTGTTTATTTTTAGCGCTAACGCAAAAAAAGATTGAAGCACGTAATGCAAGCTCCGCTCGCTAGCAACAAGTGCTGAGGTTAGCACGACAAGAGGATTGGCGTGCGAGTCAGTCGACAAACTGGAGCTGGAAGACCCGCCTGCAGGTTCAGCAACGGAGAGAGAGTTGTGTATAAAACCAGGACGGTGTGTCGGCGTCGCGCCACCATTGTAGGAGATGTGAATGGAAAGTTAACACATTCAACGTGCTAAAGCACATTCGACGGCATCACCCAGATGTGCTGATCACCGGGAGGAAAAAACAAACCCAGAGTCCAACTCCTTAACCCCGCTGCTTTCAAGCAGCCTTTTCACGCAAAAGCAGAACGGGATAAAACAGTTACCGACGTAATTGATATTTACATTGGCATATAACCAATGTGGAACTAATTGAAACACTGATTTTATTGATTTAGTATTTTCCATATCATAGTGTTGGTTTGTTTGTCTGTCTGTCTGTCTGTCTGTCAGTTAGCAGGATTACTCCAAAAGTCCGCGGTGGATTTGAATGACATTTTTTGGAGGCGTGGGGTGTGGCACAATGAACAATCCATAATTTTTTTTAAGGATTCCGATCAGCCAGAACATTAAAACCACAGGGTATAACACATGTGCAGTGTAACTGATGACGCGTTCATGGCGAATGACCCCGCCTCTTTCCTTCAGCAAGAGAGACAGAGTGGAACAACTGTAGATTTGGCGTTTTTTTCACATTAAACTCTGTGAAATTAGAGTTGAGTTCAACCAAAGCACACTTGGTGATTGTTGGAAACGACGTTCTAGGTGAGTTTTATTTTGTTTCTGTCCAGTTTGAATGAAGAGTTTTACGATGCTACGAGTGCCATTCTAGATTTTATAATGAAAATAGTTACCAAAGTTACCGGTGAGCAAAATACTGCCTCAGTGGTGAGTTTGCATGCCTCAGGTCTAAAGGAAGCACAGAGTCGAGTGTGAAGTTGTTTGTATGAGCGGTTCTGCAGAAAGCTGCAAGCAGCAACACCTCAGAACAAGCATTCAGCACATTTTGAACGCGCACTGCCCTAATTGATAGAAACGATGATCAAAAACTATGAAAACAAGTCCCAAGTTGTAATAAACTGGAATGATCCTTTAAGCATGTGCAGCCACTAAGATGTCTGTTGGGCTTCAACTTGTCCTTTGATTGAAAAACCTAAAAACCAGTGGAGAATGTACCGTATGTAATCCTGTCTCACACACTGACAGATCTCGGTGTAGTGATGGTGTGTCACACAGACAGTTTATGATAAAGGTAACATTAATCCAGATTAATTCCAACAATCATTAGTTATACATTTCATGCAGGACTCGGCTGCGTATCAAGGGCAAAAAGGATTAGCTGCAATTTGCATAATAAACAGGCCAAACAAACAAACAAAAAAACAGAAAAGCAGAGGTAAATAAACCTTGAAGTGAGTCCTTGTCTGCTTCTGTCCATTTTTATGTACACAGTTTATTAATCAATATTTGTGGCCATAATTACAGCTGTTTTGCTTGTTGGGAGGTAATGGAGATTAATTAGTGACCTGCAACAAATGCTGTATGTATAAAAGGATAATGAGCTCCGCTTTATGCTTTAATTTTTAAGTGGTATTTCAAGTCATCCACGAAAGATGAAAATTAACTTTAGTCTTTTTAATTGTGTTTTTTTTTTTTTTTTATCTTTGTTTGTTATTGAAGACCCCCGGCGGTTCCATCTTCACGCTGAAAGTCTCTCAAGCAGCAGAGCAATAATGAATCAGGTGCTGTCGTCTCAGTGGGACTCTCCCTTACTTAAGGTGACCTTCCACAGATTAAAAACACCATTTAATGTCTCACCATCAAATACTATATAAGGCGCAATCATTAAAGACGCTGTCAAAAATTAGAATCCAGGAGCTGAATGGAAAAAAAGCTTTAATAATGTCTGAAACTCTTTAACTACTTAATTATAACTATATATTTATGCTTTATTTTCTTAAAGCAGTAGGTAGAAATGGAGCAAATATGAAAGTTATTTTTATGAAACTGTCACTATATACTGACAGTAGTGCATGAGACAGGTAATCTGAAAAAAAATTATGTTCCTCTGTGTCCTCCGGTGCTCCTAATGGCATCTGCAAGATTTCACAGACCGGAGGAAAACAAGCAGTAAGAGCTGATCTGGAGTCTGCCGTCTCTGAGCAGCTGTCAATCATTCGCAAACTCTGATCAAACGGTCAAACTAGGCAGCAAATATGTATCAATATTCTGTTACTGTAATGCCTATTGGAATGTGTATTTGTTGATTTGGAGTGGTGTCAAATACTGGGTTTAGTTGTTGTGTCTTAACTATTATATGATTTCTAAAGGAATATATATAATTGTAATACATTATGTATAATCTTTAAAATAGTTCGAGTGGATCCGAATCCCACAAATAATTTTTCACTTGTTGAAATGTAAATACACGTATCATGCAATCATAGGGACACATTTTGACATAATTCTAGAAATATATCCAGGGTGTATGTAGTGGTTGCATTTGCAGATTTGCATATCACGGAACACTGGACTATTGGTCTTGGTTGAGGTCTGCGCTCTCCGAGTGCCCCTTCTAATTTGCCTCTAGACAGGTTGGCAATCTGCCTCCTCCTTCTGACCACCAATATGCGGCCTCTCTACATACCGCTAGTTATCTGACAGCATGAAAGGAAGTCTAAAATCTGTATTGAAAATAATGCAAACCTCAAATTCACCATTCACGAACCAGGACGCAGTGAGCTTTGAAAGACTGTCGTATATCAGGAAAATAAGAAAATAGATAACAACGATTAGAGGTGACAACGAAAGCCCGGGACACACAGGGACTGTCGGGAGCACGTGGCGACTGCCTCGCTGAACGGCTGCGCGAAACGTGTGGTAATTTGTAAATGAATAGGCTTAAGACGATTGCATGTGTGTAGGCTACCTATGCCATCCGGTTGTTGTTTCTTTCTTTATTGGCATAATGTATCCTCTGATATGAATTTATCAGCTATCTGTCAACTTATATCCTATCAGAATCAGAATCAGAATCTTGTTTATTGCCAGGTATGTCAGGTATACACTAGGAATTTGCTTTGGTTTGTTGGTGCAAATAAGCAGTAAAAATAACAATAGAATAGTTCAAAATGTTAGAATAAAATAAGAATAAAAATAATAACATTTTACCAATATACATATATAAGCTATAAACAAAAAATATCAGTTTAAATATCAGCTTAACTTAGCACGTTTACATCCTACCGCACCTTATATTCAGATACATTATTTCTTTTAATTTATCAACTGCACTAGTGATACATGTGTGCAATATGTGCTCTTATTACTGTGCAAGAACTCACTGCCTTGATTGTACCTTGTACTGCCTTGAACGTGTTGTAATTGTATTGTTTATATTGTATCATAGGTCAACATTTCTCTCTCTCTCTCTCTCTCTCTCTCTCTCTCTATATATATATATATATATACTTATTTTATATATATATTTTCTTATTTTATTAAGTAGTTTCGGAAAAAAAATAGATTACAAAAAAGAAAAAAAAAAGAAATGCTATTAATCTCTGACATGAAATGTAATGTAAAAATGTTGAAAGGTTAAAATGTAAAATGTGTGTATGAATATGGTTCTGGTGATAAAACAGACTCTCTGAGTTTAACTCTTTAAAGACCGGGGAGCTCACTGTTTGTCAGAGGAACTACCCCAAACACCCACCCAGAAGGCTTCTGTGGTGTGTGTGTGTGTGTGTGTCCATCTCCTGCCCTTTTTTCCTGAAGAAAACCAAAAACATCTAAACCAACTTGTGCCATTCTCTCCACCTCGCATCCCCCCCCCTCCCCAAAAAAACGAAAAACATCTCCCTCCCTGCGCTCCTATTGGCCCTCCATCATCCATGACGCTCCCATCCTCCACACTGCCATTGGAGTATCCCTCCGCCCGTCTCTCTGACTGACACCTCCGGAGCCCCAGTCTCCTCCCAGCGGCAGCAGACGCCGCTATTAGAGTGGTGGACCAGGCGGCTTGTTGTACATAGAGAGCCGGTTTAGTGTCGTCAATGGGAAGCACGCGAGACGGTGGCACAGAGAGTTACGGTCTATAGATTGAACTCCTACTAGGCTGTTACACCATGCTCTCCACGTATACTAACCCGTGTCTGTGGATTACATTTTGCCTTCATTTATGCTGTCATGTAGACAGCGGAGGAGCACAGAATGCGAAGGAAGGTAAGTTCTTAAAGTTTGGACTCTTCTCTTTTCATCCCATCATCATCTCTCCGGAATATACCCAAAAATCCAGCAGACAGTCTTCCTCGCTTTTGTTCCATATTCCTCTTTAAATCCCACGTTTTTAATGACTCTAAAAGCTGTTGTGTTTTATATAGAGCCACCCGGTCCGGTGCGGTCAGATGAGGCCGGTGTGCGGGAGGATGACAGCGGCTGTTTTGCGAGCGACCTCTCGGTGTTTTTACGCACGGCGATTAAACGCAGTAGGACGCGGATTAGCGGTTGTTTTTTTATTTATTTATTTACTCCAGAGCCTAGTTATGCGTTATCGGCGTATAACTAGCCACTGCTCCTTATAGATTAACAATTAATCACGACGAAACTAGGTAATATCAGCGGATCGATCGCCTCTCCACCAGTGTGAGTGAGTGAGCTGTCTATCTGGACGCAGTTTCGGAGGATTATTTCCTCCACAAAGTGGCCTCAGTCTGTTTCTTACAGGAGGGAAAACACGGCAGATTGAGCCGTAATCTAAGCCTCAAAAGGCTCAGATTGAATCAGAGTCAAAGGCTGTAAAAAAAATAAAAAAATAAGAAGGGATTTAAATATCCACCAAATGGATGAAAATTGCCACTTTTAATTGATCGGATTCTGGTTGAATTAATTATTATGTCATGCGTAAAAGCAGAAAATCACAGTCCAGGTATTGATTTTATCACCAACCAAAAAACTACAGTGTGATAATAACCGCGCGCGGTGTGGATGTAAATAGCTGATATGAATTGTAAATCCTCTGCGTTTATATGCGGGGGTTTCGCAGACAGTCTGTATATAAGATGAGCATTTTTTTATTTATTTTTTTACGGCGATGCGTCCTGGCTGCTGATGGAGCTGCCTGCTCATATTAAATACAATTAAAATCATTTTTTTTCCCCCAGAAAAAAACTGCCGCGGTGCCGCTTTGCGCTCTCGCACGCTTCCGCAACATAAACCACCAAATCTCCTTTACAGATTAAAACTGCAAAACAAGCCGCGTGTCAGCTGGTTCCACTGTAGTTTTAGTAGTAGCCGAACACATTCTTTTAGTCTATAAGCGCATGTACTTTATTATCTGCTTTGACCTCAACGCAACAACTTCCAGTGAGTTATAATAAACGGATGCGTAAAAATGAACCCAAGATTAATGGAATAACTGCGCGTAAATCTCCTGCGTAATGATTCCCAACAACGCGCGCCTCTGTATTTAGTCTCTTTATTTCTTCTTCTTGCACGCTGTCATTGTCTCAGAAAGTTCCCCTCCGCAGACACGAGGACCTGTCTGCTGCTGCTGCTGCTGCTGCAGCGCATATATATATATATATATATATATATCCTTATTGAATGTTTTAAGCTTTAGCCGCTAGAAATTAGGTCACGCTATAGATATGGATGTGTGGCCCCATCAGTTAATACCCAGAACCCGTTGTCCCGATGAGATTTAACCACCTGCCCTCTCGGTTTCCTGTCACTAGTGATTCTGCTGGACTCCAAGGCACAGCAGACAGAACTGGAGTGGATCTCCTATCCTCCCAATGGGGTAAGTCTGCAGAATGTCTGCACCACAAGGATGTACACACCATATCTACGCTTTCTCTGATGTCCCACATCTAGTAATATTTAGAAGAAACACACAGGAGGATCAGTAGATATTTTCCTGCCCACTATAATGTCAGAATGAAAGGTAAAGAATGCTACTAAACTCTTTGACATTCAGAGCACAAAGGCCTTAAGCAGCCCCACTTCCAACCTGCTAGTCTGATTAAACGCAGGCTGTGAGAAACGTTTTAAATAAATAATGTGAGCAGAAGCAGATAAACTGAGCACAATCATTCTCTAAAGATGTGTTTGTGCGATAAAAATGCTGATCTCCCTTCATTCGCCGCAGTTTATTGCATACAGTAGAGTCTGAAACGACTGTATTTCTTATACCTTTCGTCATATCCATTACAGAGCAGCTGCCTCCAAGTTTGATTGCCAATCGTCTCAGTTTGATGGCGCTCACATCTACATGGTGATGTCCTCTAATTCGTGCACTAATGTGCGTCTTCTTGTTTCAGTGGGAAGAGATCAGCGGCTTGGATGAGAACTACACGCCCATTCGCACATACCAGGTTTGCCAAGTCATGGAGCCCAATCAGAATAATTGGCTTCGGACTAACTGGATAGAGAAGGGCAATGCCCAGAGGATTTTTGTGGAACTGAAGTTCACCTTGAGGGATTGTAACAGCCTACCCGGCGTGGTGGGCACATGCAAGGAGACGTTCAACTTGTACTACCAGGAGACGGATTCGGAAATGGGACGCAACTTGCGGGAGAACCAGTACGTGAAAATTGACACGATCGCGGCGGACGAGAGCTTCACCCAGGGCGACCTGGGCGAGAGGAAGATGAAGCTGAACACGGAAGTGCGCATAATCGGCCCCCTGTCGCGGCGGGGCTTCTACCTGGCGTTCCAGGACGTGGGGGCGTGCATCGCGCTGGTGTCCGTCAAAGTTTACTACAAGAAGTGTTGGTCTATCATCGAGAACCTGGCCACGTTCCCGGACACCGTGACGGGATCGGAGTTCTCCTCGCTGGTGGAGGTCGAGGGAGCGTGCGTGAGCGACGCCGAGGAGGAGGCCGACAACGCTCCCAAGATGCACTGCAGCGCCGAGGGGGAATGGCTCGTGCCCATTGGAAAATGTATATGCAAAGCTGGATTTCATCAGAAAGGCGATGCATGTGAACGTGAGTACATGAAACACATTTTTAGTAGCAATTTCACTTTGTTGTTTCTTCTTGAATTAACTTTTAGAAATCAGTCAAAGGCATCCTAGATGTCACACAACCACAACAAAAAAAAAAACTGTTATTTGATTATTAATAAAGACAATTTAGACATCACTGGCAGAATAGTCGTGTTGGCAAACGGGATGAAAGCAAGCTGATTTGACATCAGCAAAGATGGATAAAATATTGAGGCCAAACAGTGTAATAATTGAAATCCGCGTTAATTGATTACGAGGCTCTTCGTAGCCGTGATTCTGTTGACACTGGGATTAAACAATAACGTGAGTTCAGCTCCCAATACTTCTGTCTTTCTTACTGGCAACGAGCCAAGACAATCACTAGCCGGGAACACAGGTCTAGAGGAAGTCCAGCCAGTTTTTCAGTATCGCTCTACCACGGCCAAATGACTCCGACAGAGAGGGGAAAACAAATAGCCGTCGTACTGTGGCATTTAGGCCTCAGGATATTTATGACGGAGCCCCTAACAGGAAGGGCAAATCCAGCAAACGGCTGTGGCTCATCTCTGCACGGTGTTGTGGTGCCGGATCGTGCCGCTACAATTAACAATAACTGTCACTCTGAATGCTCCGAGGATTATTTTCAGCGGGCACCTGACTTGAAAGATAAAAATCAGCGTGGATTAAAAAGGGGGTGAGTTAGGTCACACAACTTAAGTGGCTGGCCTTGCCTTTTTTTTTTTTTTTTTTCGGGCAACCTCAATCTAAGCAGCTTATGAGGAGAGCAGCAGCCAGTAATAATTGAATGGAATGTGTCTAAGAACAAATTAGTGTCCCTGGCAAAGACAAGCTTTCATGCCACGCTGTCATCCATTAGGGACCCCACTGAGGGAGGTGTGTTAATGAAATGTATTAGGCCATGTAATTTAGAGCAACACAGCCCGGCCTCGAGTTGTCTCTAATGTTAGCAGGCTATCGCCGATTCAAGCCCACGGAGCTCCTGCTTTTTATTGTTCTTGTCGTTTTAATATGCATAGATGGAAGATCCAGTTGTGCCCTTTGGTGGAAAGAAAGCCCACAATTCATTTCCACAGGGAGAGCGATGTGCAGCGCGGCATCCAATAGCTCTGGCTTGTCAAAGTAATTTTATACCTTTCCTCATCATGGTGCAAAAGCCCCTCAGAACAGAGGACTGTTGCATCTGTATTAATGAATCTTCTCACATGTCGACTAAAACAAAAACACCCAGATATAGACGGCAGTACGACGAACACACCCTCAGGTTGTTTTTAAAGTCTGCGTGTGGATCAGATTCCAGCCTTGACACTGCACCTTTATGAGCTTTATCTCCACCGAGGCATGAGAAGCCTTTTGTATTAAGGGGTAGTTAATCTAAATAAAATGAGAATCACGGTGCACCATCAGCACTCCTTCCAGCGGCTCCACTGACATTAAATTGTCCATTCAGTAGTTTTCCCCGAGCACAATCTAAAAGCTATTCAAAGTATTTCTATCAGCTGAACAGCAGAGCAATAAGTCCAAGTGGCTGTGACCGTTAAAAAATGTGGAATCCTGGCATTTGTACTTCGGACCAGCTTGTCTTTTGGTTGTGTAAAAAGCACATCTTTATAATGGCGCCTTCCGGGTGATGCCGCACCTTTAGTGTAAAGAGTTCAGTACAAACAGAGTGGTCAGAACATGTGTGGAGGCTAAAGTGTTTATACCTTGTTTTGAATGAAAAGGGAGGACGGGGAGGAAAAGCTCGCCGTCAGAGAGAGAGGGGAGATAACAGGGATAACCGTGCACACTTTTGAACAGTCTCTCCTCAAAAGCATTCTGGGTGTTTCACTGGTTTGTGCACATAAAACGTGAAATAATTGTATGAGAAATATAAAAAGAGAGCTTGAGACACAAGTTCAAACCCTTCCTACTTCCACACTTCCACCAACCGCTGCATGAAATGGATCTAATCTAGTCAGTTTCGTAAAGTAACAAAAGTTGTATCAAACCCCCCCTGATTCTATCATTGGAGAGTGGGGGTGGGGGGTTATAGATGCTGTTGGACTATGCGGCAGGAAATTTGGAGCAATCTGAGGTCTTTAGGGATCAGTGTGCTGTTGCCAGGATGTTTTTGGCCTTGGACTAGCCACCGACGAAAAAAAGCACATTTTCATTGAACTGTTTTCTGTAGATTTGATCTCCCTACATTCTCTAAAGGAATTAAATTGTCAGACTCTCGGATCTCAAACATTGTAAATGTGTTGTGTGGGGCACAGAGGGTTTCAGATGCAGTTGATAGCTCTGTCACAATAATTACTATATCGACTTATTGTACAATATATATAGACACGACCTTAATCATTTTTACTTTATCGTCCACAGCTCCGGTGTGGAACATTTTGGGTTTAAGCTGAATGAGAGAGGAGGGTTGTTGTTGTCACTCATATATAACTTAATATGTTGTTACTAAAGCTGTCAATCGAGTTAAATATTTAATCGTGACTAATCACATGATTGTCCATAGTTAACAGCGATGAATCGCAAATTAATCACACATTTTTTATCTGTTCAAAATGTACCTTAAAGGGAGATGTGTCAAGTATTTAATACTCTTATCAACATGGGAGTGGGCAAATATGCTGCTTTATGCAAATGTGTGTATATATTTATTATTGGAAATAAATAAACAACACAAAACAATGACAACTATTGGTCCAGAAACCCTCACAGGTACTGCATTTAGCATAAAGAAATATGATCAAATCATAACATGGCAAACTGCAGCCCAACAGGCAACAACAGCTGTCAGAGTGTCAGTGTGCTGACTTGACTATGACTTGCCCCAAACTGCATGTGATTATCATAAAGTGGGCATGTCTGTAAAGGGGAGACTCGTGGGTACCCAAAGAACCCATTTTCATTCACATATCAGGAGGTCAGAGGTCAAGGGACCCCTTTGAAGATGGGCATGCCAGTTTTTCCTCACCAAAATTTAGCGTAAGTTTGGAGCGTTATTTAAACCTCCTTCCCGATAAGCTAGTATGACATGGTTGGTAGAATCTTCACTCTAGCTTTAAAACTGAACCTGCTACCACTTAAAAATCAATGAAACTGATGGAATAACTCTCCATAACCCTGTGCCAAATGTTTAATATGTTTTTAATTATATTTTTTATTAACAGTCCATTTTATTCATTGTTTTGGTTGTGTGGTTTTATTTTATTTATGTTTATTTATTTAGGATATTTTTTTCTTACATTCCAATTCCAACGTCTGAATATTCTTAAAAGTCCATTGCTCTTTGAAAGGGTGTACTTGCATCATTATGTGATTATATTATCATCGTATCAGTGGCATGACATGGTGTTAAAATGACATAAAACATTGTTTATTGCACTTATTTCTGGGACAATATATTGTCCAACAGAAGTTAGTCACGGTGACAGGCCTATAGCCGTTGAAGGACATGACTGGCGCTTTGATGCCTTGAGACAGTGCAGTGTGTTATGATTACAACATGGCCGCCGTGTAAAATATTCCGCCGGAGGGCGGGTGCAGGTGGAGCGAAGTTGAGCCTGTCAGTCATGTCATTCGAGGAAGCCCCCTTCTGTGGATGCAAAACGTGTTGTGATCCACTCATTCATCACCGTCAGCGAAGAGGGACCCCTTGTCTTTCACCCCTACGACACCCACCCCCGTCTCTCTTTAACTCTTTGTGTGGCGAATCTCTGGCAGTAAATGTCACTCTTCTTCTCCGCCTGCTGCGTTCACTGGTCTCAGTGTAATGGGTGTTGAAAAAGGCCAGTTGAAGTGTCCCCGCAGCCTGCCCGGGCCTTCATTTTGCGAAGAAGTGCGTGTTGTGAAAATAGCACCCATTCATCCGCTGGTCTTGTTCAGCGCTGGCTACTGGTGGCAGTGGAGCCACAGAGTCGTTTGGACAGAGAGAGGGCCCTTGTGGGGGGACACTGGCGTCTTTGTTTCGCTCAATCCCGGGAATGTATGTTGTCCGATTTTGACACATCACATCATTGTGGCACTAAGTAACCAGTGGCTGAGAAATGATTAACTGTTGACCCCCGCCCAGACATCGGGAGAGGCCTCTATCTGGTGGACAAAACAGATAAAACAGGCTCTCTATCTTTCTGCTATCGGTGCATGCTAACAAGAGAATTAATGAGAGGATACAGCATCCTGTAGACGCTGGCACCATCCATCTCAACTGTCAGGGAGTTGGACAGAAGTTAGTTGGAGACTGATTGATGATTGAGCCCCTGAGGGAGGGAGGGCTGAGCAGTCGGGGTTCTGACCACGACAGCTAACGTGTATGGAAGCCACCAGGCGGCGAGGCCCAGCTCCAGGCAAAGAAAAAAAAAAGCCGCATTTAGCATTTCAAATGAAGCCAGGAAGCCAAGAGACAGGAGGTCCTCATACATCTTGATGCTCCCCTGATTGATAAGGTGTGAATTTAATACACCAAATGGCTGTCTTTTACAACTGCTCCAGAGCTTAATTATGCAAATGACAGGTGTGCGCCGAATCCACAAGAGACCCAAATGGACCTAAATCACTCAAGATTGAAATAAATTGGTGATGGATGGGAGCTCATCCTGTCACTGCCTGTGTCTGCTTCCTGTGAATAGTAGCATTCTGCCACAGCCCAGGGCTTTTCATCCGTGTTGTTTTGGCCTGGCGGGTAGCAGTCAGACACACAGATGTGCTGTTCTCCGCTCAGGGTGTTACCACCAATACGGTCGGCATGCAGCGTCCTAAGACCGATCACTTAGGGGGGGGGACTTTGAGGTTTGGAGAATTGTTCAGATGAATCATTTCAGTCATGTGTTTGTAAAATGCTGACATTCTCTGGTGGATTTGCTGCTTTTCTTTGTTTTATACCATCATAAATGGAACATGTTTGCTTGTTTTGGACTGTTGGTCAGACGTAACAAGACATCTGAAGCTTTGGTTCTGGTGATGGGTATTTTGTTTTATCATTTTCTGACATTTCACAGACTAAACAATTTGACAAATAACAACCTTTTTTTTATTTTAATTGTTGATTAATATTTAAACTATTGTCTTAATTTTTTGGTTCAGCAAATAGTAAAAAATGCCATAACCCTCGGCAACGTCTTTGAATGCATTGTTTTGTCCAACCAAGAAAAACAGAAAATATTCCCATTTGTAAAGTTGGTTTGGGATTTTTGCCATTTTTTTGCTTAGAAAATATTATTTAAATAATTGTTTTCGGCCCTTAATACGTTTAAATCAGAGTTTTAGTTGGATGTCAAGGATTATTAGTGTTCCAACTAATAGTCATTTCCTTTATGGATTACATACCTCTGATTTTGACGATAAGCGTTGTATAGTATTAGTGTTGTATAATATTGTGTAACTAAGTAGGGATGCACCAATCCAAGTTTTTCAGTCCCGATAGCGATACCTGGGCTTTTGGTATCGGCCGATACCGAGTACCGATCTGATACCAGTGTTTAATTAATAAACTGTATACCTCACTGTGTGGAAGTGACATCCCTATGCTTGTGGTGCATCTCTATAACTAATCCAGTGCCTCTTAAATCATTTTATATATACAGTTATGATTACAGACTCTCTCTTCACCTCCCTACACTTGTATTTTCAGTATAATTAATTTGCCAAAAAAGGAGAAAAAACGCACAATAAAGAAAGTGAAAGATGAATTTGACTGACACATTTTCTACAGATATCGCGATAAGGTCATTATCATGGGTTCTTTTGACCAAGATAATCGTGTAGTGAAAATCTGACATGGTGACAGCCCTATCTATTACCCATTTCAAGAGTTTCTGTATTCACTTTCTTGCTGCACCCACTGCTGTCCTAATAGTTGTTTTTACCCTAGTACTGATTTCCTACACGGCCCCAGAAATAGGTTCTTCTGTGCTCTATATGCTGTACGTAGTGGACAAAACAAAGAGAAAGTGATTTCATAGCAAGTTTCTGCAGCAGAGAGAACAATGGTTGTTCAAATTACAAAAAAAAAAGGGGCAATGAAAAGGGTGTTAGATTTTAGCTGAAGTTGCTCTACTGAGAACAGAACGTAGACTTGTCTTCATCACCAGAAGATATTACTGTAGCCCTGTGCTCTTCTGGTGCTCTGATCTAATTCCTTCTCATTAGTACAAACTAAACCACAGTTACTTCCTCAGAGGATGGAGAAAAGGCAGAATGTTTGAAATTTGGCAAGCCGTAATAAAAAAAAAAAAAGCATTTATTTTACTTCCACATCCAGTGCCGCCTTCTTAAATATACACTTCCAAAAGAGAAGTAACAGCAAGGAGAAGTTGTTTCCCGGGATACACTTGGTTGAGCTGGTGCCAGCAGTGCTTTCTGTGGGATCCGGCTTCCCTGTCAACATGTCAAATTAAATACAAATGGCTCATTTTATATGCGGAAAAAAAAAAGGCTTTCACCGGGAGGCTCATTCACAAAGTCGTTTTGGCTTGGTAAATATTTGTCTCAAAGTTACATTCATATGAAATGCACCAAGTCGCATGCTGAAACAAAGACAAGAAAACAAAAGGCATGTCATGACTTATTATTTGCTCCAGCTGGTTTCCAGGTTTATAGATATCATGATGAGGTAAAGATGGATCTAAAACACACCAGAACGGAGCTTGCAGACGGACACGAGGCTGCCGGTGTCTGCTCGCTGGTAATGGGTTTGTCTCTCACCTCTGCTGATAAGCTACAGCTACTGACTCATGCATACATGAATATCAAGCAGCTGATGGAGAAGCTCAGTCCACTCAACTTCTGTAAACACTAGAAAACACTATTAGGAGCATCACAAACAAATCGCATGGGAATATTTTCCAAATACTAGTAAGTTTTTGCTTCGTTACTCTTAACTTGTGTGTTTTTTTGTGCTCAGTTTTCACGTCCTTTATTTACAGCCTCATTGCTAGGCCTGTAAGAAACAACTACTTTTGTTGGACGATATATTGTCCCAGACATAATTGCAATAAACAACATTATTGTCATTTACTGATAGCATAATAATGCAAGTACACCTTTTCACAGTGCAATGCACTTTTAATTTGTAAGAATATTCAGACATTGGAATTGGAATGTGAAATAAAATAAATAAAATATACTAAATAAATAAAAAAAATAAAAATAAAACCAGACAACCAAAACAATTAATAAAATTGACTCTCAGGCTCTGTTAACAAAAATGTCCAATCGATCAGGGTCATGTCCATATATCGTATGAGTCAATAACGTAAAAATGATGGAGGTTATGTCCATATATCGTACGATAAGTTGATAATATAGAAATGATCGAGGTCATGTCCGTAAATCCTACGATAAGTTGATAACGTAAAAATTATGGAGGTTATGTCCATATATCATGCGATGAGTTGATAACGTAAAAATGATCGAGGTCATGTCCATATATCGTACGCTAAGTCGATAACGTAAAAATGATGGAGGTCATGTCCATATATCCTACGATAAGTCAATAACGTAAAAGTGATCGAGGTCATGTCCGTATATCCTACGATGAGTCGATAATGCAAAAATGACCGAGGTCATGTCGTACGATAGGTTGATAATGTAAAAATGGTCGAGGTCATATTTATATATCGTACGATAACCTATTTATCGTGACAGGCCTTGCATAGCCACTATGTAGTCATATATTGTTATTTTCTGACTAACTTAGTCTACTCAGAAACAACACTAGTTGGGATTTCAGTGGTATACACTACATGTTCTTTTCTACCTGTTTGGTAAAGGTTTTCAAAACAGGGTGAACATCTGTATGTAAATGGAAAGAGGAGAGTGATGTAAGGGTATAAGACCATGTAGACAGGACTTTCAAAGGCTTCGTCCTGTCAAAAAGTTGATAAACCGATAATAATCAACTGGATTACTTTTGATAGCGCAGAAAAAGTCTACATTTGATGATTTTTGGGAGCAAATTTACTTTAGTGTGTTCATGGTGTGTGTGTGGTTTGACGTGGTTATTTCTCTGAAAATAAAAGGTGTGATTTTAGACACAAATTGCGCCAACCGCTATTTAATGCTCCTTCAAGTCAGCATTGAAAGAAAATGGGAGTGATGACTAATCAGTATCCAGGTCTTGGAATCTGACCTGCCAGTCCAAAGTTGAGGCCCAACGCTGCATCGCATGAATAGACAGAATCCGAGCAAACAGTCCTCATTCTCACACAAACAAAGACATATGGTCAGCTCTACCGGTAAAGAGACATTGTTAAGCCCCCCAAACGGGGAGACCCCTGTGACATTGCGTCAGATAGCGTTATTTCCAAGGTGACACAGGGGTCCGCATGTGGCCATGCATGAGGTCAGTGAATATTAACTTCATTTACACATGGCTGCAGACCAGCGCAGCGCCACAATGGAGGCCTGCCTGTTGTGTTTAGTAACATGAGCGCCGCGGCTGACAGGACACTGTCAAGACGGAAGATGGATGATCGCAGCAGTTGACCCCTGATCGCCAGAAGAGTCACCTCTCCGGCCCCCTCTCCCTGCATGACAAAAGAGCCCTCCCCGCGGTGCGCCGGCCCCTCATCTCCACTCGCACTAACAGGTTCAGACATCTCCATCGATCCTCGCTTCCATACCTCTTGCAATTCTAAGCTTTTGCCCTTTTTAGCTATCCAAACTGTGGCACAGATGTCTTTTTTTGTAATTGCTTGCCTGCCGACTGCTCGAGAGGGATGTGATCAGACAGGCGAACTCCATGTCAGAAGACAATGTCTTTGGTGTTCTGTGCTGTGTCTCTGTGGCATGAGGGTGAAAGTGATATGTGAGTGGGCCCGGGGTCCGGCCACCTTAAGAGGCAGCGGGGAGGGCCCTGTTGTCAGTGGAGCTGCTCCTCTGGGAGGCATCAGACCGCTGGCTCTGTACTTCAATCTTCCTTTAAGAGGAGAATCAATAACTTATTACATAACTTCAGACTTTTTTTTTTTTTTTCCACCTACATCCAGAGAAGAGGAAGCAGAACTTCAAATGTGCTGAGGAGGGCTCTGTTGCAGGAAATTCTGCCGTTTCTTCCAGAGACTTTTGAGTTAAAATGACTTAGCATAACCACAGTGGGATAATAAACAACTTTAGGGCTCATTTAAGTATTATTTTAATAATGTAATCACCTGCCAGAGACTATTTAATTAAGGGTTTGATCTATAAAATGTCAGAAAATAGCAAAAAAGTTTTTTTATTTGTTTATATTTATTCATTTATTTGACAGGGACTATACATGTAGGGATTGTTACACTTAATTAAAGTGCAACCAATGGAATATATATAGGACTTCTAGCCTTAGCTAATTTGCAGACCTTGACCCTGGTTAGGCTTTTAAGAAAAAATAAAAATACATAATACAACATCATACATAAAATCACATATTACAACATCAATTTACATATGCATGTTCCCAATCAATAATCAGTGATCACAGGTTTGGTTTAGTTTCAGCCAGTGTTTCACAGGTCAGGTTGTATTTTTTTTTTATTTCTGTTGGTAGGCGTTCCAAAAATGAATTCCTTTTACTGAAAAAAAATGACAGACCGAAGGTTGTTTTGCGCTGGGCCACTCTGCAGTTACCATTTGTTGATCCCCTTGTGGCTATTATCTATTAGTATTCATTTTTTTGTGACCTATGGACAAAGTACCGCTGGAGCGAGACTGTTTACACATTTAAAAACAAATCTCATAAAAGAACTTGTTCCCAGAGCATAATGGAAATGACTCATTCTCTGTCTACCTATGTGGGATATCTGCATAGCGTGATAATACATATGAGGGGTGAATTAAAAAATGTTGTTTTTTTAAGTTCTGGATGACTCTTTAAGAGCAGTCCAGATCTGCATAAACACTCGTGGACATCTGAGGCCAAGCCGATGTCTTTGTGTGTCGGGGGAGGCCACGGGGACCTGTGGACCTGCTGCAGTGACGAGCGCCTAGTTTGACATTGTTCCATTCCTTTCTGTCTGTCACAGCTCTGGGACTAGAGCAGGGGGGGGCTGGTTTGGGATGGGCGGGGGCTGGGTCAGTAGGGTTGGTAGGCATTGGCACAATTCAGAGATAATGCTCAGTTGCTGACTGGGGACATTTTCAGTGGCGATTTTGCTTGGGCTGCAGGGGGCTTTGGATCGGTCAGACCTTTGGTCCCCGTGCTTTCATCCCCTGAATGCAGAGTCCTCCCCTCGTCGGCGGTGTCTTTTAGCACAGCTCCCTTTTAGAGCTGACCACCTCATCCATTAAAGGTAGCCGCCTGGCTGGCCTTAAGGGCCCACTCTCCTGTTTCCATGCGAGTTAAATGAACTAAACAAAAGACGATTAGGAAGGGACATTTTCCATGTCACTGATAATCTATTTCAAAAAGCTCAGACCGCATGCTATAGCTGAAGGAAGCCCAGTCCTCCGAGGAGGTCTACGCGCAGACTCGAGACACAGCTCGGCTCAGGCGGGAGCGAGAGGCTGTAAATTCACTGATGTAATGGTTTTAATCTTAAAATGCCCTTCATTTTCCACCTCCACATCCCTGCGATAAATCAACCCGAGAGCTGAGAGAGAAAACAGGTGTTCAAGTTTGTTATTTACAATTTGAATTGCTGTCAGCAGAGACTGTAATGCAGCCGAAGCAGTTGTCTTTTTGTGAGATCATATTACTTCCTCCTTCATATTTCACTCAGATTTGTAGATGTCTTTGTTTGATGGTCTTAGATGTAGCCTCAGAGTGAAAGCATAAATAAGAGTGACATTATTCTGTCAACAAATCACATGGAAAGACCAAAAACAACACCTGTCTCTCAATACTTTCTGACTTTGTAACGTCTGTGAATCTCACCGTAGTGGGGTGAAAAAAACAGAAAAAAACTCTCAGAAATATATACTTTAATTTCTTTTGAAATAGTCTCCTTAACAGCTAGTCACTGTAGTTTTTAGCAAACTATAGATTATCACCAGCCTTATTTGGTCTTTATTGGGTCAGTTCAACCAAATTACAAAAAAAATTAAATAAAATAAAATTTGGAGGTATCTAGCTATGCAGATTTATTAAGTTTTGAAGTATCCGTTTCTGAGATTTCTGCCTCAAGATCAGTAAAATGGAGGTAAATGAATATCACTGTAGTGTTCAAAGCATTGAAAAAGGGATATTTAAATAACATCTGTAGAAATATCTCTTTCCAGAAACACTGTCCTTGTTATTCTGGATAACAAAATGTCATAAAGCAGTTTTATAGGGATCTCGTGGAAGCAGAAATCACAGTCAAAGACCTCAAATACCACTAAGGTATAAAAATTTGTGCTGTCAATTGATTAAAATATTTAATAGCGATTAATCACGCATTTTATCTGTTCAAAATGTACCTTAAATGGAGATGTGTCAAGTATTTAATACTCTTATCAACATGGGAGTGGATAAATATGCTTGTTTTATGCAAATGTATGTATATATTTATTATTGGAAATCAATTAACAACACAAAACAATGAATAATATTGTCCAGAAACCCTCACAGGTACTGCATTTAGCATAAAAAATGCACAAACACAAACATGGCAACAGCAGCTGTCAGTGTGTCAGTGTGCTGACTTGACTATGACTTGCCCCAAACTGCATGTGATTATCATAAAGTGGGCATGTCTGTAAAGGGGAGACTCGTGGGTACCCATAGAACCCATTTACATTCACATATCTGGAGGTCAGAGGTCAAGGGACCCCTTTGAAAATGGCCATAATAGTTTTTCCTCACCAAAATTAAGCGTAACTTTGGAGCGTTATTTAACCTCCTTCACGTATGAAGAGTACCTAGTATGACATGGTTGGTACCAGTGGATTCATTAGGTTTTTCTAGTTTCATATGATACCAGTATCTTCACTCTAGTTTTAAAACTGATCCCGCTATAAGAAATTAGTGGCGTTAAAACAACTTTGCGTTAACGCTCTATTATCGCATTAACTTTGACAGCCCTAATATAAATTAATATTAACATAGATTACCGTAAGTGACGGTGTTCTTGACTTGGACCTGATTACGTGTTCATTAGTTTAGCTGTTTAATTCCAAACTGTGCCACTTTCAGGTTAAACTCCATGTATCATTCCTGAGCAACATAACAGGAGCATTAGCTTCAAATCGGAGTATAACTTAATCAGTGTCTGGCTTTGATCTTTGCTGTGAACAACCGAGCAGCCACTTCCTTCAGTGCTCCCTGCTCAGAGGGCAAAGCTGCATGCCCTCCAACGCAGTGTAAGGGAATGCTAATCTTCTCTTTGTTTCTCATGGAAAGCTACTTATCTCCCGCTAAGCACAGGTACCTCGGATGAATGGGTCGGTTGTCTGTATGTGTGGAGTGTAGCAGCAGCCAGACAGAGCCATTCCAAGTATGCGTGGGGTGAAGGGAGGATCCAGCACAATTTGACATCAGATTCTTTAACCGTTTATATGTTCGTCCTTTTAATCAGACTTCTTTTTTGGCCTTATTTTAACCTAGGATGTCCTAGGTTCCTTTATTTTTTCCAAAGCCAACGTTGCGTTGGTGTTTGAAATGGACTTTTTTGTTTGACATTGAAACTCTATCTCTGTTGCGTGAAGAGCTTTTCAGCGCAGCCTCAGTTCTTTTCCTTTTCTTTGTGTGATCTGCCACTGTTTCCCGGAGCTGTATAGGCGCCTCGCCCCTCATAGGTGGGAGATTAACATGTCTGCGGGCAAAAAAAACCCAGCTGCTGAGCATCTCTTTCTTTATTGAAAAAAGGAAAATACTTCGACAAACACCTGCTGCTTCCTTTGTTGCTCCCGTGATCAGACGAAAAAACAATGTTGAAAATGAAACAAGAATTTCTTCATCGTAATATTAGCATACATTGGATACAGTTTAGATGATGCAGAGCTGTAAACAAAATGCCAGCAAGCAGTGAGCTTAATAAATAACTCATGCCTTCCTTCCGGGTGCACTTGATTTCTCCGAAACCTTTGCAGCTACAAAAGTCCACACATCACCCGCGAGACGAGATCAATTGAGCTGTCCTTTGGCTTTTCAAGTAGAAGAAATACACTCTGCTGGGATTTTTTTTCCAGGTCTGCCTGCCTGTGTTGCTCTGAAATTACTCACAAGATGTACTGCCTCTTACATTGTGGGGGAAAACACCACAGGCTTTAGTCCATAAAAGAGATGCAGCCATAGTTCAGCATGCATAAAATGCCAGTAAACAGAGCCTGATGAATGTCCACACCCAGGCCTACTATTTATTGAGGCAAAGAACATAAGTCACATCTAATCAGAGCAACACACATAGGCCTCAGGCTACATTAATGCATAAGAAATAAGCTCTGCGCGAGCTATTGACATCCTTCTCTATAGTCGTAACGCACGGTCATGGTCCTAATCGTATATGCCCTGAAAGTAAAACCGAGAAACATGAAGCAGGAGTTGGGTTTTTAAATAGCATTTCATGGTTGTCTGAACATCCAGCTAGACACAGGGCATTTTGAAATAGCTGACAGAGAATGTTTATGACAGTATAAACAATGGATTGCAGTGTAATAGAAGCGATCAGACACGTTTTAGTGAGAAAATGCCTTTGGTTTTTCACAGGTAGCACAAAAACAAACCCTGCCTTTGAATTCCTCATCAGATTACTCAGTCACTTTTAACCAGATTTAGACTTTTAGATTTCATTTAGGGAAATGTCTTGTCTGATTGCTTGCGTTCAGACAACATTTAACATTTGAGCATGGGCAGATCACTCTGCCAAGGAGCAAAAACATGAGCTCTCTGGCCCCTGTTAACTAGAGTTGTTCTGATATTGATACAGCCCAGAAGGCTGAATCGGGTATCTGCGAGTACGTGAGTCTATGCACGGATCAGATATCACGTTATCATATCATTTATCAGCTCATTTACGCTACGCAGGAACAACAACAACAACAACAGCATGTGACACTTGCTACCAGATCCGTACATCCTGCCCGATCGGTGCTGAGCATGTGCAACTCTCAACAGAGATGAGAAAGAAGAGAGATGGCTCACTCGTTAGCTGTCCATTAAAATGACGTGTTTTTATCGGAAGGTATCGGAACATCTCTAAGTCTGGTACTCTTGTGGTAGAAAATAGGGATGTGCATTCCAAGCAAAATACTATTCGAAAATCTCTGGGAATTAGTCGATTATTATTCTAATAATCGGCGCATTATTTCCACCCACTCACTCGCCAAAATTGAGCCAATCGCAACGCACAACCGCAGCTCCAGTTACACTGCGCATGTGTAGTACCCACGTCCGCCCGTGTCCCAGCCTCCTTCCATAGGCCTTGACGTTTTACCGGTAGTAACGTTATTACCAGGCAGCGCCTGCGGCAATTAGTACAAGGGAAATATATATTTTTTAAGATGGGACGAATAGCTGCATAAACTATTCGATTTTTTATAATTTAGCGACTATTCAAAAAATCGCCTGATTAAACACATTAATTTGGGAATATACAACATACACCTTACTCACAACACTCATAACATGAAGGTCACACAGGACTCATTTAAAGTCAGGGCCCCCTAGAAGTAAGACCCCCTTTATGAGCTCCTGTTACTATTGTGCTTTAGTGGTGCACATTCCCAAATTAGCACAAAACTAGTTGACACGCAGTAAATCTGGAGATCTGGAGGCCTGGGACAGTTGTCAATGCTTTGCATGGTTGGTAATTCTGCCTTATATCTGAGTAGGGATCCACCGATCCAACTTTTTCAGTCCCGATAGCAAAACCTGGGCTCTGGGTGTTGGTCGATACCGATACCCACCAGGGTTTAATTAATTAGCTGTATGCCTCACTGTGTGGAAGTGACTGGGATCATTCTTTTATGTGTAAGGCAACATCAGACTGGACTTAAACTTTGCTTTCCTAACTTTGTAAAACGAAACACAGATATAAATTTTGTGAATTGTTATTTATTATTAAATAATAAATCGTACACCAGCAACTTGGCAAAAAAATAATTTTCAAAATTAACAGGCATTATAATTCAGGTGTTAACTGTTTTAATTAAAAAACAAATTGGTCAAAACTTAAACAGGAATTGAAATTCCAGTACAAAATGTATATAGTATATAAATTGAATTAGAATATAAAAGAATTGAATTCAATAGATCGGCCCCGTTGTCACCGATGCCCGATCTAGCTTTTTGAGTCAGTATCGGCCCAATATCCGATCCAGTATCGGTACATCCATACCGATCTGAGAAGAAAAATTATAAAATATTGTGAAGTAAAGGCTCACCAACCAGCTTTCTGTCCACATCCCATCAGCAAGTGGAAATTGCTCATCTAGAAAAACATGTTTGCGCAACAAGGTGAGGTAATACCATTTTGGCATCAGTGCTATACCTATCTCTGTAATCAGCTCCAGAATATAGAACAATATAGATACTAGAACATTTTAAAGTTCAGAGGTATATGTAGAGGCCCGCTCAGCATTGGATGTCAGAATGATGCAGACAAAGGAAAAGACTCTGGGAGGAAACATACTCTTATAAACCACAAGCGACAGGCTCCCCATCGCACCAGGCCTGTGTTTAGAGCTGATATTTATAAAGACATTCCCCTATCGGAGTGGCGGCGGCCATGGTGAGCGCTTCACCGAAAGCAATGTTTTTTTTTTTAAATAAGAAAATAAACTGTTTCCTTTATCACGCTTGACCCGTTCCACCTGGCATTCATCAGCGGCGGGGCCTGCATGTTGGTCCTGTCGGCTGCTCTCCTCCCTCTGCCTCTTTTATCACTCTAATGGGGTGCTATCTCCAGGCTGCTCTCTCCGGGTCTCCGCGGCCCCGCTCGGCTCCCTTCCGCGCGCATTCTTTCCACATCCATCCCGACACACGGGCGGATTTAACACATAATCAGGCCGGACGGGAGGGCAGCTGGAGAAGGGGGGAGGCACGGCCCTGACAGGACTCATCATGCTAGGACCGTGGAGACAGAAAGGCCCACACTAGTCATTCTCACCCTGGCTCTCTCTCTGGCAGTCTGCAAAAAATCAGAGGGAATCTCCCACATTCCCACACTGCAGCTCACTTTGAGTTCCGTCCGCGGCGATATTGAGACACATGGGGAGAAACTCAATATCCCAGCTGCCCTGTTTGGACCAGCTAGAGTTCTCCATGCTCAGTAGTAATAAGGGTTGTAACCTTGATTGGATTTGTGGGTTGTAAGCAAGCAAGGAATGCTCAGTTTCTCCAAGACAGGATGCCGGCACCAATACAGTGCTTGTATTGATACTTTGTTTTCCACATCCACATAGCCACAAGGGTCCGAAAGTGTGGATTTGTCATCCGGCCACAAGGTCCGCTTCATCTGCGGACATCCGCATACAACCCAACGTATAGGACCACATGGATCATACGCGCCAACCGCACCCCTGCGAACACATCCGCCTATGCAGACACCCAATATAGTATAAACTGAAGCACACCAAGAATGCTCTGTCGGAATCTGACTACAAATGTGACGCAGCTTTCTTGGTCCGGTTCGGTCAGATTCAATACTTTACAGGTTTTGACTAGTGCTATCAAAGTTAATGCGATAATAAATTTGTTTTAACACCACTAATTTCTTTAACGCATTAGTGCAACTTGTGATTTTTAGGTTGTAGCAGGCTCAGTTTTAAAGCTAAAGTGAAGATACTGGTGTCATAGAAAACAACAAAACCTAATGAATACATCGGTACCAACCGTGTCATACTAGCTTGTAGGCAAAAAGGCTAAATAACGCTCCAAACTTACGCTACATTTCAGCGAGGAAAAATTGTCACGACCATTTTCAAAGCGGTCTCTTGACCTCTGACCTCCAGATATGTGAATGAAAATGGGTACTATGGGTACCCACGAGTCTCCCCTTTACAGACATGCCCACTTTATGAAAATCACATGCAGTTTGGGGCAAGTCATAGTCAAGTCAGCACACTGACACACTGACAGCTGTTGTTGCCTGTTGGGCTGCAGTTTGCCATGTTATGATTTGAGCATATTGTTTTATGCTAAATGCAGTACCTGTGAGGGTTTCTGGACAATATGTGTCTTTGTTTTGTGTTGTTAATTGATTTACAATAATAAATATATACATACATTTGCATAACACTCCCATGTTGATAAGAGTATTAAATACTTAACAAATCTCCCTTTAAGGTACATTTTGAACAGATAAAAGTAATGTGCGATTCATTTGAGATTAATTGAAATTAACTATGGAAAATCATACAATTGATCGCGATTAAATATGTTAATCGATTGACAGCCCTAGTTTTGACTGTTGATGTCAAAGTCGTATTTCACATTATACTTCACTAACCAGCCCCAGCAAACACATAGAAAGCTAGGAAACTACACAGAAAACTAAAAGGGCAAATTTGGAATCCGATTTGTCAGCCAAGGCACAAGATTAACTGAGGAAAAAAAATCACCCAGTGCCATGGCGTCACCCCCCCCAGACAAGGGAAATAATTATTTTCTATTTTGGCCAGGAAGGGATATGTCAGGCTGCTCCCCCCTCCCACCCCCCTCATCTATGTCCCTCGCCCAGAGTGTCATGACACCGCCAAAGCGTGAGAGAAATTGGATGTAATTCAAGAATGTTAAGAAGCTCAGCTCGGAGGGAAAGGAAATAAACCGATCTTAGAAAAATACAGAAATCCATGTTTTTTCTGCATGTATGTGTGTCTGCATAAGATAAGGAGACTTTGTTTTATTCTCCGGGCCAATGTGTGCTGTGATTGAGATGCTATAGTCACAGGAGTGTTTGATTATCTCTATCCCACTACTCCGAGGACCTCTCCTTTCTCCGGCTCCTCTTCCTCTCTCTGTATAAAACTGCTGACTGCAGCTTGTCCCCCCACACATCACTGAATGAGAGTGCTTGACCACTGGAAGGGAAATTACAGATGCTGGCTCCGTAGCCTGCCGAGGAGCTGGCTGGAATGTAAGACTTGTATTTTTTATTTTTTTTCCCTCTCTGCTTAACCTCAACCCGCCTCTCTAAGGACTGACTAATTTCTCAGTGTCGTAAATAAGCCGACTGTTGTGTCTGCCGCTGAGCTTTTTTAACAGGCCCGTGTCAACGAGCACCGACCATTAGTCTGCCTTTATCTGTGCCGGAAAAGGGCCAAGCTTACGTAAATGGGCCCTCTTTTCAAGAAGTCACTCCACTTACAAATGTAATTACATGTTGGACTGTAAGTCAGTGAAAGTAGCAAAGAGTCTGGGGTTTCGTACAATGCTTTAACATGTTTGTGTGTCAGTGTTTGCCAGTTAAGGTGTCAGTCATTTTGTCAGTTTACTGGAGGAACAGACCTGGTGTAATTGCTTCGTAGATATTTCCCCTCAGAAGGAAAGTGTTGCTAAGGGGACAGTCGACAAAGAACCTCTCACTCACTATCATCCCATCTTAGTGTCTCAGACTAAAGGGTGTCTTTTCAGCATCTGGTGCCAGGAACGGAAAGTCGCCAGCAGCGAGTCAGTGTGCACTGTGCTGCTGCTGCTGCTGCTGCTGCTGCCGGGACAGGAATGCTGGGCTGGGACGGCTGTGTTTGTACTTGTCACTCAATGCACTGCCAGTGGTGGGGATAGAGCTGCAGAAGCACTTAGTTGCCTGTGTCATACAGGCATTCGATTTTTTGAGGCCTCATTTGCCGCCTTGTTGCTTCTGTAAACATTTCCGGGTGCCAAACCTAGTCGGACGCACTGATAAACACATGGGCTTTTGCTGGGAAAAAAAGCATGGAAAATGAACTGTGTTCTGCTGCGCGAGCTCGAGTTAAAGGGCAAATACAGTTTATTAAAACAGGCTCTTATTTTCGGAGTTTGGGCCATCGTTTCCATCAGTAACACCGAACTCACCAAAGTAATTTCTGAGATTTGGGAAGATGAAAGTGAAGAGGGCCGTGTAGGGAGGAGGTCAGGGTGGATGGATTGGTCAAAAAACATTTTCACCCAGGAGTCCGCTGTTAATGTCCCCTGTGAAACCACGAGTCAACGTTGATTTATTTGTCACATAACTTTTGTACTTAAGTTACAGCACTTCCGGAGTTATTTTAACCCAAACCACAATATTTTCCTGAACCTAATTAAGTAGTTTTGTTGCCTAAGCCTAACCAAGTCGATCTATTTCTAAACCTAACCAAGTAGTTTTGTTGCCTAAGCCTAACCAAGTCGATCTTTTTCCAAACCTAACTCGTTTCCATTTCATAAACTGTCGTGAGACCGTATTGGACAGTTACATTAGCACGGGAGACGATACTAACCATTTTCAGCAGATCAGGTACACGTAGTCACATTAAATAGTTTGCTGTTGAGCTACTGTTGATACCAGGCCACAAGAAATGCATTTTGATTAACCAGATCGGATCAAGCGAAACGTAAAGAAAAAGGTTTTATTTCTCTGTAAGGTCCTTTCCATAATGTTGTCAGATACATATACATATACATATACACATATAACAACAATCGGATCCTGTCAGTGGCAAAAACAAGCACTTTTAGTGGATGTACATTGATGGTGAGGTGTTGCCCCGAGTGATCGCATTACAGCTTGTTTAGCACTCTCCCTCAATACTGGACCAGTGTTGTCCCCATTAGTCACTTAGACACACACACACACACATGGGAAAATAGGGTCCAGGTTGAGAAATAGAGAAGTTACTCTTTAATTTAAAAACTGCAAATATTTACTCCCTAAAGTTTATTTTTTTTCCTAGTACTAGATTTAGACATTTTCTGCACATTCTCTCAGGAGCTTTGTTTTGAAACGTTGAATGGACAAAATTGCTTTTGTTCCATGTTCAACAAAGCCTGATAAAGGAGAGCGGCTCGGTAAACAAGGAACTACATAATGTCTTTTTAACAAAAGCCTTTACCAGCTGGAGTTAAAAAAAAAAAAAAACACACTGTGGCGAGCTGTGCTGTTTAGCAGGTGATGAATGATCTTCATTATACAGACATGTTTACAGCTTTTTGGAGAAAATGAACACGCTATTGGATCAGTATACACGGTATCGGACTGAGTTTGGTATTGTATTTGTTATTAAGGGAGAAAAAGCATAACCCTAACCAACAGAGATATTGCGAAAGCTATGAAGATAAGTGCTAGTAAATTGGAGTTATCCAGTAAAGTTGACTTTCGTAAGCCGCCCCCCACTCCCCGGCCTTGTGCGCGTCTTGATCTTGGCTGTGGATGCTCTTGTCTGCCGGAGTGGTTGTCGCGGTGGGAGATAGCCTCGGTCCCTGCCGGGTTCCCCCCCC